>NC_030852.1:29062775-29359333 GCF_000208745.1 Theobroma cacao
TTCGTTTCCTAAAAAATCAATATATGTTTAGAATATTACAAGTGTGGGTTTCTTGGGCATGAAGCTTTTGGCTTTTGCTAAAAGGCAAATGGCCGATAAATGGCAAAATTTGTTATCCATCCTTTTTATTGATGCTATGTTCATGTTCATCGGTTACTTTCGGAAACAAATTAATGACGAGATTCCTCAATAATGCAAAACCTCCATCAAGAGAGCAGGCTTAACAAATGTTTATTATTCCTTTCAAAAAAAAATTTAATGTCTACGTCCTTGCTGTCAATTTCTCTAAGTTAATTTTTGGTAAAACGGTTATAAGTATTATTCTTTTTTGGGAAAATACAAACATGTTTTTCAAGAACTCTGGCTAATGCAATTAGACTGGTTGAGACATGCCAAAGGTGTTTCTTAGTTTACCCCTCCCTCCTTTTTAATACTCTATGAAACAAAATGAACTATGCACAAAATAAATGGGTTTTTGGAGATGTCTACATACCACCAGTGCATGAAAGAAACTTACGGAACCTTGCACCGATTCTTTTCTTCATTTGGCTCCTCGAATACAAAATCTCAGTGCTGCAAAGAAAGCATGAAATGCAGATAATAAATCAAATTTACCTTATAGAAAAAGGAAGAAAAGCGTAAACTAAAGGTGACACGACGCGAAAGAATTGAACATTAAAATCAAACAAATCGAGAAGATTCAATGCAGTCACACAATTTGTTTGCTTCAAATGTTGTTAGCTGCTGCCTGGAAGGAAACTCAAAGGAAATAAGGAAGAAGGCCCTTTATATTACAAGTTCCTTTGATTTTGCTTATGCTTGTAAGAGAAATAAAATTATTTTATAACATAAAAAATCTTTATTTGGAAGCGAAGCATTGTTCAAAAATCTTAATACTTAGAAGGCAAATAATGTTGCGTTGCTTCTGTTCATAGACGAGGAGAAATCCATCTTCTAAGAACCCATATATGAAACTTGCTCAGGTACTATCTCGTGGCAGGCTAGGCCCAACCAACGATACAAGCCCATAAATTCACAAATCGATGCGGACGGGAAAATTTACAACATGACGAGCAAATCATGCCACGTGTCCAACATTATTTGTATGTACTGTTCTTCAGAGCTGAAATGATTAAGTAACCCTACCACTGTGCGTGAATCTCTCACCAAATACAAAGACACGTATTTCAGGCTTCTAAAATAACGTGGAAACATTTTGCACTTGTAAAATTTGTGATGATAGCTTCACTATTGGTTAATTTGCCCATAATTGTACCTCTTCTCTTTTGTACTTATCATACGTATTTTGCTTATTTAGATTAATTTAAAAGATATGAACATACTTCTTATTTTTGGATGAGAGTACGGTTGCATCCAAACATTTACTAACGAATCATACTTCATATAAATTAAGTATATAAACCAAAAGACCGATGACAATGACATAGCGATCAGCGGGGTCAGGCGATTTCCATTAACGTTGAGCCTTGAGGAGCTCTAAATATGGAAATGTTGAGTGGGTGAGGCTCTTGTCTACAAACTAAATTAACCAAATAGCTATTAACAAGTTATAGAAATATTAAACGAGTTGTGCATTTTTATGTGAAAGCATCTGCATGTGATGATGATCAAAGATACGAAAATTGACCCAAGAAAGGGTAATGCGATATTTGTGACATGAAAGTAAACAAATTGAATTAAAAAAAGTACATATTTTGGACCCAAAATTGGTTGTATAAAACCATGGTCAGTGCTAGCCATTTGGAGATAACCCATAATCAGTGTTTGCAACAATTTGTCACCAGCCCTTTTGGCTCTAATTTCCACTTTCCTACTCCCCAAATTGATTTTCATGGCTGCCTCGGCACCACCCCAACCTCCACCTCCCCCAGAGCATGGTGGCTTCTTTGATGTTGGCCTACGGTGTAATCTTTGCGAAGCGGTTTGGAAGCAAGTATGGATTGCTGGGTCACCAGGTAGAGTCCTCAGCGACTGCGAGATCTTTTGCGCCAAACAATATTGCGGCCGGAGGTTCAGAAGCAAGGCTGATATGAGAGGCCACTTTGACAGACCGTATTCATACGAGAGAACAAGAAAATGTACTGGCTATAGTGTTTCGTACACTTTTTATTATACATATGTATATACCAGTTAGTCTTTTCGGTACTCGTGTCACTGTATGTACGTGTTGGCTAGTCTTAAGATTGCTTATATGTAAAAAACTGAAAATGATATAAAATTAACCTTGAAATAATATGTAGCATATATATTGGAGAATTAATTACTCCAAAGGTTGCGGGATTCGGATTTAAATAAAAAGTAAATATGTGAATCTTTAAGATTTTTTTTCCATAAATTTCAGTAGGGTCCTTAGCGCCAAACAATAAGAAGAACCTTAATTATAAAGTGCGTGTACGTTTTTGGTTTAGGGTTATGATTTTGTGTCCAAAAGAGTAGGCTATGACAATGGCCACCGAAAAGACAAGAGAATGGGCATGGCTTCCAAAGAATGTTCTTGATCAGGTCTTGGACAAGTTCTTGCCACTTTCCTATTACATCGGATTCGCTGCCGTCTGCAAACCATGGCGCGATGTTGCTTTAGACCAGAAACGATGGCGAATCCAAACTTGCTGCAAGCAACTTCCACTGCTTACGATTCCTACCAAAGACAACAGCCAACTAAGTCGCGCGCGGTTTATAGAGCATCACGGACAGGAAACTCCTCAACTTCCAACTAAACGTTCCATACAATCGAAGGTGCTGCGGGTCTTCACACGGTTGGGCCATGTTTGTGGAGGTCGATACAGCTATACTTGTCTTTAAACCCTTCACGGGAGACACCATTCGTCTTCCGCCAATCATGGATGTATCTGACAGAATCGATGACCCTGATCATCTTGGCTTCTATCAGTACGTAGTGAGGAAGGTGGCGTTATCAACTGATCCATCTTTATCCCGGAATAACTTTCAGGTTTGCGGCAATTTATGGGTCGTATTATTCATTGGCTTTTATGAATTGTGATGACAAATCTTGGACGGACACAAATTTCAAAAGACACGTACTCTTTGATGTTAATTGTCATAAAGGTTCTCTCTATGTGGTGGGGTACTTTTGTGGAGTTGTTTCCATCGACACTAGCGGCAGAAGCGGGAAAAAAAAGCGGTGTTGCCAAATGATTATATAGTTCCTAAGATCAAGACATATCTTGTAGCATCATCGAGTGGGGACTTGCAGCAGATTATAAGGTTTTTGGATACAAAATATGTTGATTTGCAGTATATGACTTCCGGTTTTAAGGTTTTCAAGTTGTTAGAAGATCCTATGCGGCAGAAGGATTGGAAGAGATAAATACCTTGGGTGACGACGCTATATTCTTGGGTGACGATTATTCCATGACTGTTCTTGCATCGGATCTTCCCGGATGCCAATCAAATTCCATTTATCATACGGATGATTACTACGAAGTATGTCTATATGACCCTTATGGACCTCGCAACATAGGTGTTTTCAGCATGGAGGATGGCAAAATTTCATTGCATTACACTTCATATGTTGCTCACAAGCATATGCCTCCCCCTATTTGGATTTTTCCAAAGTTGCAGCCATGAAAGAGCATGTTTTAATTTTTCTCTTCATTAATTACTACTACTAGATTTGGAGCAGGCAACCTTTATAAAATTATCAGCTACTATTATATACGAATAGTGAATTTTGTATTACTAACTTTTCATGTAATCATATATGGCATTCCTACTCCCGACGCTACCTGCTAATGGCTTGAATGGATTATAAGGCAGCAAAGAGATCAAAAGGACGCCTTGACTTTGGGCTTTATCAGTAAGTGGGCTTTTGCCTATGTTGCTTTTTGTAGTAGCCTTAAGCCTTAGTTGAACCCCTGGATAGTAAACGTATCTAATCTAACCGTTGAGTAAGGCCGTTGTTTTCTTCATCCAACCCTGGATAATGAAAATTATTTTTATCACCGACCGACTTAAAACATAAAAAAAGATTTGAATCTGCCCATTTCCTAGCACACCCAAATGCTTTAATTTATTCTTTACTTGTCCAAAGAAATGGTTTTCTTTGATCATAAAGGTGAATGTTCAATACATTGAGACAGAGTACTTTCCAGCAAGGCATTAGATGCCTAACTTCAGCCTTTATTTGCGACAAACAATCCTTTTTAACATGGCCACAATCCCCACACTCAGTTACAATGTCCCATCAACTTAAGAAAAAAGACATCAAAATCCCAAAACCACGTTTGCCATTACATTAAATGGATTAATTAATATCCTACTACGGTAGTGCTGAAGTACAATTCAATTGACATTAACAGCATAGAATGCGAAGAACGATCTAGAAAATTAGAAATCATCACCACCATCATCGTATCCGAGATCTTCTTCAACTTTCTCCGCCACCTTATCTTCGAAATGATCCTCCAGCGCATCCACACCCTCCGCTAACGCGAGCCCACCCAAAGCCCCTGCAACCGCACCAACAGCCAATCCTGTTCCCATCCCTCCGAACTTGCTCTTCTTCTTTTCCTCGTGCCCGTAGTACCCACCGCTTCCCTCGCCGTACGGAGCCTGACCGTACGCCGGCTGAGCATTATAATTGTACGCACTGTTAGGGTAGCCAGCTGGCGGGGCTACGTTGTAGTAAGGATTTTGCGGCGATGGCGCCTGCGCGTACGAGTAACCATAAGCAGGTGGAGCAGGATAGTCTCTAGAAGCTGGTGGTGGGACCCCGTAGGGAGGTGCGTGGTAGGGATCACGCGCATAATAGCGTGGCTCTTGGATCAAAACCTTGACGTCAACTTTTCCTTGGGGTCTACCCGATGGTCGCTTCAGATGGAGCGTTTTCTTGTGGCGTTCTCCGAAGCCAGCGTCGTCGAGGACATCCCGGAGCTTGAGCTTAGCAGAGCCGATGAGAGGCTTGGTGTCCTCCTCGGAGCCGGCGTGCACGACGTCGACAAAGAGAGTGGAGTCGTCGTAGATGGGACCGGGGAGAGGAATGACTAGAGTTTCGTCCCAGATGGGACACGTGTCGCCCTCCTCGTCGACTTTAGAGGAACACTTATTCTTCGGGTCCACCCATACGACGACATATGGCCTGATTGGGCCATGGCGCCAGTTGACGTTTTTGAGGGCTTCGGCGGAGGAGAGGGTTACCTCTATTTCACGGGGAGAGGCCATCTCGGTTCTTTCAAGGGTGTAAATGGAAATTTCGAGAAGAAACGGGTTTCGTTGAGGATTCTGAGAGACAAGGTGATGTTTGCACGTATTTATAGTTCTAATCCATGAAGAGGTCTATGGTATAAATAAATGTAATTACTAGATTGACCTTCTAGACTGAAGAAGTACGATAATATGGTAAGTTCGTAGGAGGGTAAAATGGGTAAAAAGTAGTGGGGAAGAATAAGCTATTAACTCATCTGGGACAGGGGGAATCACGGGACGGGTGATA
Source organism: Theobroma cacao (assembly GCF_000208745.1). NCBI lineage: Eukaryota > Viridiplantae > Streptophyta > Magnoliopsida > Malvales > Malvaceae > Theobroma > Theobroma cacao. The sequence continues at coordinate 29,068,249 of NC_030852.1, forward strand.
CCTTGCTTAACCGTTAAGGTCATGTTTGGTAGGTGGAATGGCTAAGCCATTCTCTCTCTATTTCTTACAAAATTTTATCCCTTTGTTTGGTTTGTTCTTGGAGAAGAAATAGTCATTCCAAAAGGAATGACTATTCTTTAAAATTAGGTAAAAGCTTGGAATAGCTAATACCACAATCTCTCATGGTATTAGCTATTCCACACCTATGAAAATAAAATTTATACATTTTGGACTAAAATATCATTGTTTATTTTTAAAAATTACAAATTTAAATTTATAAAATTTATATTTTAATTATAACATATTTAAATTATAAATAAAAAATTAGTATTTTAAAATATTAATTTTTAAATTATTAAGTGAAATTTAAATTAAAAATGAAAAATGCAAATAGAGAAAAATAAATCTTATTATAATAAAAAGGTTAAGTTATTAATTATATATTATAAAATATTTTGAATTTAAAAATTAATTAAAAGTATTAATATTTTAATCATAATAATATTTAAATTATAAATTAAATTACCAATTATTAATATTTTCAATCAATTATAAATTATTAATATTTAAAAAATAAAATAAAAACAAATAATCATAATAACATTTAAATTATAAATAAAATAGTAGTATTTTATAATATTAATGATTAAATTACAAATAAAATATTAATACTTAAATAATCAACTATTAATATTTAAAAATATAAATTATTAATATTTAAAAGATAAAATAAAATAAAAATAAATAATCACAATAACATTTAATATTAATGATTAAAGTATAAATAAAATATTAATATTTAAACTATCAATTTTTAATATTTTAAATAAATTATACATTATTAATGTTTAAAAATAAAATAATTTAAAAATAAATAATCATTATAACATTTAAATTATAAATAAAATATTAGTATTTTGTAATATTAATGATTATATTATAAATAAAATATTAATATTTAAAAAATAAAATAAAAATTAAATAATCATTATATAATAAATGATATTTTTATCTTTTTATTTTTTTTTTCTTATTCTAAAGTTATTTTTACCAATCAAATATTGTAATACGTCATAATAATTATTCCTGCTCTATTCCATTTATCATATCAAATTACGTAATACCTATTCTATTATATTCTCATTTTATTCTATTCTCACGTAATAACTATTTTATTTTATTTCAGCCTATTTCATGAACCAAACGTGCTATAAGTGTTTGCTTAATTGGTATCTCGACGCACAGTCACATATGGCAATTTCTAACTGGACAACGACAAGTATTATAACCAAATAAGAAGAGTGTTTTACAATTGAAGTGCGTTCCTTGGCGGGAGACGAATATTCTATTTCTAGGGGAACAGAAAGTTGCTACACGGAGTGAACACGGGTTGACTTAGACCAGTGAAGCAAAAATCGTGCAGCCCATTGTCTTCTTCACTGTTTATATCTTTTTTTTTTTTCCATTTTATGGACCATCGGAATTGCTTATGCATGGTCTATAGAAAATGGACTAGCTGAATTGATTAGAAGTCAAGGTATCTATCTTTTAACTTATGATATGGATCACAAAATACTAGTACTATATGATATGAAATTATGGATAAGGCAAGATACAGTCTAAAGAAGCTAACCATTACTAGATGTCATATTGAACTTTTTTCTTTTTTTCTTGCTAGCGAGGTGAGATACCTTTGTCCTGCGGCAGGATTCTATTAGTGTGACATTTTGTGCACTTCGTCTTGTGGAGTTTTGGAAGGACAAAGGTTATATATTTGACATTTGCTAATGGCTACTTCCTATTGCGGACCCTTCCATGCCCAAAAGTCTGTCCTGGTTTATATCGGGTTTCGATAATTCATAGGCTCTTTCGGCTTGATCTCAGTTACTGTACTTAATAACTTGAGATGATACGGACAAGCTTGAATTATTTTCTCTACAAGACCCAGACCCAAACTAGATTGAGCTCAAACTTCCCTAAGCCCGGCTCATTGACCCTTTTATTATCCACGTCCAGTGAGAGCTGTTGCAATTGTATATCATGCTTGAGCAGGTTTTTGTGGTCAGGCACTGAGGAAGAACCAAAGGGAAACTTAAGATAAACTGGTCAGGTTGATAACGAAAGGAATAGGACTTGGAAGCAGGTAATGGCAATAACACTCGTTACTTGGAATGGAACAATTTGCTTTTATGAATCATGTCATGAGTCAATTTTGTACCTTATTAATTAATGTCAATCAAATGGTTTAGCAATACCCATGGAGCATGGTATAGCAAACTTAATTTGCGATGTAGCATGAAAAATCTACCTCTCCTAACTTCAATTAAGCAGCATAATTATGAAGATTTTGTTGGCACGGAATACGGTCCACAATTGAAGCAAACTTCTTTCATCTCAACAACCAAAGCAAAGGGGGAAATTTGCTTTCCCTTACTTTCTTACATGTTTATCGTGTATACAAGGGACTTAATAAAAGATACATAGAACTAATGTTTTAAGTACTCATTATTCTTTTTCTTTTGTTGACCTCTTAATAAAAGTCTATAATTGCTCTTAATTATTTATAAAAAGGTTTATACTAATACAAGTTTTGAGCATTAAAAGTCCATCACTTTAATTAATTTGTGAATTTTTTTGCATCAATTATATGTTTCTCAAGTCACTAGTTCGAATTATAATTAATAAAAAAGACATGATATTAAAAATTTTAAACTACTAAAAAAACTCAAGTAAATATTTATTCTTTTATTATATTTAATTAAATCTTTATAATTTTATTTTGAATCAAATAAATTTTTATAATTAACGATTAATCAATTATCATTAGTTAAAACATCACTTGTCATTTTATGTCACATAGAATTAATGTGGCATGCACATATATCATAATAAATGATAACATGACATACTCATATGGTATAATGATATGATTATTTGGTATTTTTATTTTTTATGTCAATATTATATATATATATATATAAAATAACAAGTGATATTTTTAATTAATAACGATTATTTACCTGTTGGATATAAAAATTTATTTGATCAAAAATAAAAATATAAAAATTTAATTAAATATAATAAAAGAATAAAAAATTATTTAACTTTTTAAAAATAATTTCAAGACTTTTTAAAAATATTATGTCAAAAAATAAATGAAGAATGTTGAGAGAGGCACAAAGCAGGATGTTCCTGTAAATTCTCAAACAACTTGAGCTGCGTTTCAGAAATTGCTGAAAGTACAGTAATTATATTGTAAATACAGTGCCTCCAGCTGGCACCTTATGATTGGACCGTCTTAAACTTTCACACACAGGTCCTTACATTATCGGCAAGCCTCAGCGCCTCCCATCGAAAGGTAAAAACCCTAAACCCTAAAAGCGTTGTTATATAATAATCTCTAAGCCTCCGGCCCAAATACTGCTTCACCTCTCAGCCTCTCTGTTTCTCTAGTTGCTTGCTGTTTCTCTCTCTGTGCTTTCAAACTCTCCCAGGGATGAGACCTCCAAGAGGTAACCAATGTCTCTCTTATTCCTTGCTTGGTGTTTTTTTTTTAAATCTCTGCTCTTACATTTCCGTTGTGCTTTCTGTATATTATTGCACTTTTCTCATTCCAAAATGATTCGAAGGGTTTTATTTCTGTTTATGCGCAATTTATACTGTTATCGAAGAAAGTAGTAATTCCAATTTTAGAACCCGACTGAGTGTAGGCTTCATAAATGTCTTCTTTGAGGACACTGTTCAGCTCTCAGTCTTGGGTTTATTTTTCTTTTCTTTGTTTTTTTAAAAACAAATTTGGGTCTTATAGTTTGGGGTTAAGAAGCAGCTTAGTTCTGTTTTCTTTTTATTAGTTTTGAGTCTCGTTATTGTATTCCTAATGGTTGGATTATGTGCAGGCCGTGGTGGTGGCGGCGGTGGTGGGTTTAGGGGCAGAGGTGATGGAGGGAGAGGGAGAGGAAGAGGTGGTGGTGGTGGAAGAGGTGGCGAGAGGGGCAGTGGCATGAAACCCCGTGGTGGGGGACGTGGTGGCCGTGGTGGAGGAAGAGGGCGTGGAGGAGGAAGAGGAGGAATGAAGGGTGGGAGCAAGGTTATAGTTGAGCCCCATAGACACGAGGGAGTTTTTGTTGCCAAGGGTAAAGAAGATGCTCTTGTAACTAAGAATATGGTCCCTGGTGAGGCTGTCTACAATGAAAAAAGAATTGCTGTGCAGGTTATTGGTCTTTCTAATAACTCAGTTCATGTTGTTCCTGTTATGTAATATATGATAGTTCATATGATGGATTAAAGATGCTCTATTATTTTACTAATTTGGTGTTAGCTTTTCCAGTTGACTTGTTGACATGAGTATTTTGCAACGAGAAATTGAGGGTCTCTCATGCTTTTTGTCTTAACAGAATGAAGATGGTACTAAAGTTGAGTACAGGATTTGGAATCCTTTCCGGTCTAAGTTGGCAGCTGCAATTCTTGGTGGTGTTGATAATATCTGGATTGTAAGCCGTCAAATCTTGGTTATTTGTTGTTCATGTTATGTGTTTATCTATTCTGACACCCTTTAATTCCTGACTGGCATGTGTATGTTATTTTTTAAAATTAAAGAAACCTGGTGCTAAGGTTCTCTACCTTGGAGCTGCTTCTGGTACCACTGTTTCACATGTATCTGATGTTGTTGGTCCTGTAAGTTTATTTAACCTTATGATTTCAATGTCTTTATACCTTTGTGTTTGGCAAAGTTGCTTATTGGTTGTACCCCTTTTTAGGCGGGAGTGGTATATGCTGTAGAATTTTCACACAGAAGTGGTCGAGACTTGGTCAACATGGCGAAGAAGCGAACGAATGTTATACCTATCATCGAAGATGCTAGGCATCCTTCCAAATACAGAATGCTAGTAGGCATGGTGGATGTGATATTTTCTGATGTTGCTCAGCCTGATCAGGTTTGCTTTTTGTGTATTTCTTACTTTATTTGTCATTTAGAGAGTAGTGAAGAAACAAAAAGGCAGATGTTCAATTTGGTGGATTAACTGGTTGTGCTGTAGTGTGTTAAATCTTGATGATGTACCTTCGTATTTATGCTCTCTATTCTTATCTCATCACTTGCATGCATTGTATGGCCTACACTCATTTCACATTTGCTTTTTAAACGATCAGGCACTTTGCTTGGTTTTGTTTCTCATTGGCATTGTATGTGTTTATTATTTTCAGCGTTCTGTTTTCACAGAGTGTGCCTGTTCAATATTTGTACAGTAGCTTTATCTTATTATATGCATATGACGAGCTCTACTCGGATTCCCCTTCAAGACTTCATGGGTGATGCAAACTCGAGTTTCTGATGCAATATTAAGTCATCATCTTTAAATAGTTTATCAAACTTGGTTTATAAGAAAGTTTTACTTTTTTTTTTTTTTTTGGAAATTTTGTTTCTTGATTTTTGTTTACTGTACTAGATATATATATATATTTTGGTCTACAAGGAGTTAAAACTTAAAGATACTTCCTCTTTTCCTGGAAGTATGTCTAAGAAACTCTTACATAGTATCCTCCTTTTTTTTTCCCATTTTTTTTCTGTTTTGTTATTATATCACTTTGTCAATAAGCAAAGGATGAGGTACTCGGATTCCCCTTCAAGACATCATGGGTGATGCAATACCGAGTTTCTGATGCTTGCTTCAATCTCTCTACCATTTTTGTTCAAGGTTTTTTCGACCTTTTTTCTTTTTTTCTATAAGCAATTTTTTAACTCTCTCAAGAGTTGTAAGTGTAATTTTTTTTCTTTTAGTATCTTTTTTGTTCTTTCCTTCTTTTACTTTTATCTAATGTCACATTAGTATTTGAAATTTTTCCATCTTTTTTTTTAACAAGTTCATACATTGTTTCTTCTAATGTTTGTGAAAGGTTAATGGACTAATCTTGTGCATTGCATCGTTTTTTACACAAAGAGAAATCGTTTCTTCTGTCAGTGCTCTTTATTACACAAAATGAGTTTATAATAATTTGATGTCTCTGATTTTTAGTCCACTGGAAATCCTCCAGCCTACTCACTTCTCGTACCCTTATCCGGTGGGAATGAGTTGATGAAATATCTGCACTTGCCTTTTGTTTCTAAGTTTTTGGTTACTTCTGACTTTATTTGCAGGCAAGGATTTTGGCCTTGAATGCATCCTATTTCCTGAAAGCTGGAGGTCATTTTGTTATTTCAATCAAGGTTAGTGTTCCAAAATTTGTGGCTTTAAAGCTGGAAATGTGTTAAATTTGTTATTTTCAGGGACTTGGAAGTTACTATGCGAAACTTTCTAATTTCATTAGATGCTATCGGCTCTATATGTTGTCTAAACCTGCTTGAATATTTCATTTCAGGCAAACTGCATTGACTCCACTGTTCCTGCCGAGGCTGTATTCCAGAGTGAAGTTAAGAAATTGCAACAAGAGCAGTTCAAGCCATTCGAGCAAGTCACTCTTGAACCTTTTGAGCGTGACCATGCTTGTGTTGTGGGTGGCTACAGAATGCCCAAGAAACAGAAAGCTGGACAGTAATTTTGTAGGCCTTGTTTAAGCCAATGTTTGCTAGAAAATGACGCTTACTTTTTGCCCTTTTTACTTTATTAGGTGTTTATTAAAACTCAATATGAATGCTGTTTTGAAACATTTTGCACTAATGTTGGTTTTGATCGTCTGCCTGCCCCCGTCTGTTTACTGCGGCTCCACAACATTGTATTCCATGATTTAAGCAAATTCACCAACAGCTTATGTGATTAATGAGCAATATAATTAAAACATCAAAATGTGAAGATGGTATGTTGAGGTGACATATTCTTTCAATTTATTATAAAGTAATGTTCTCTTTGTTGGTTGCGAAGTCTCGTCAAGTTTATAACGGAATTGACGAAAGGGCTGGTTTCTTGCCACGAATGACAAATGAACCATCATATCAGTTTGAATTGAATTTACATACGGGTTTTTGAAGAAATTTGTGAGATTTAACACTTACGACTGTCGTTGCTGCTGTTAAACAAGGTTTTTCTTCATATTTATATCAAGTATTAATAAATGTGGTGATTAATGGTAACAATTATTAAGGTAAAATACCAATCAGTATTCTTTGACTAAAATACCTTAGTATGGTAAAAAACGAGAACCTATCTGCGTTTGAAATATAGACTTGATTTACGCCGATGACTCTCTGCTCTCCCCAGTCAGCATCACTAGTCGATTGAGTTGAAGCGATGAGAGAGGAGGAGGAGGAAGCCTTAACCAGATTGAGATGGCCTACGCCCTTGTTGTAGCCTCGTGAATGTCCCTCCCATGTCAAAAGGAGGCTAAAACATTACTCTCCCTGAAGTAGCTTCCCTCCTTTTTTATATCTTTTAAGTTTTACCCTTCCTCTTTTTTCTTTAGATAAATTCTCAAATGTAGAAGAAAATTCGGTAATTGGACTGAATGTCATGCAAACGGGCCAATCTACCATTCAGCCCCAAAAAAATTCAGAAATATAAAGACCTGTCAGAAGTGGGATTTGAACCCACGCCCTCTCACGAGGACCAGAACTTGAGTCTGGCGCCTTAGACCACTCGGCCATCCTGACTGATGCTTGTTGACATAACCCAGTGGTGTCTTTTCCTCGTGTAAATGTTGATCATTACAGAATGACACATTTCAATTTATGTAGTTGTAACTTTGAACAAGAACTGCTTTGATTGCATAATGACATCCTCCACAGTCTCTTGAACAGAACCACCTAGGTCCAACATCAAATTGGAGATTGGACATCTGAGTTTCACTGGGCCAGCAGCCCAGCACGAAGCTCAAAGTTGAAGCTTCTGTTGATGATTATTCTTCGCACAGCTTGGGATGCTTATGCCTGTCCTATTTCCACTGAGGAGAACAATAGAGTCTATCGTAAATAAAGCAAAAACTGTTTTGGAGTCATGGAGAAAGTATGGTGGAGACTGTTAGATTCCCTTTGCAGGGTCTTAATATAGACAGCTGTGAACTAATTGGGGTCTGTATGATGTTGCCCTCCTGTAGTTTCTTGTCTGTTTGTTTATTGTTCTCTTGAACCTTGGTCAGTGCTGATCTCGGCCTGACCTTCTTGTTGTATCCTTTCTAGCAGCTTTGCTGCTTCTTTTTGGATAAAATCATGACAACATCTTGACGCCTGGAGTAAAAAACTAGATTAAATAAAATACAATCTTAAACACTCCTGCGTCACATCTACTGATATAAGCTTAGTTATTTCAGTGAGCAGCGTGAATATTTTTGTAGATGGCAAATGCACACACAAATTTGGTTGAATGACCAGGGATTTTGTTTATTTACTATTTTTTTTATCTCTAATTGGAATTGCCTCCATATAGAAATCACGTCAGACAAAACCTCGGATTCAAGTCAGCTTGTGACAGTATTCAGTACAAACCAACTTGCTCCCAGCAGAATCAGGTGAAATAAAACCAAACAAATGCCAAAAAGAGTATTGACAATATTGTTGTTCTTCTAACAACTCATCTCATGTGTTACTATCATTAACCTTGTCAGTGCTGATGTCTTGGCCACCCCACTTCTTCATGCGTTCCGTTGTTTGCTCAACCTGCAAATGAATTACTCTACTACTTAGTTTGCTTTGTCTAGAATTCTGAAGACCCTGGATTACGTGAGAAAAAAACAAAACGCAATTGACCACACAGAACAATCAAAATGAAATCATATTACTGGTCATTTTCTGTGGAACTTTTGTCATCTCATAAGTAAATAGAAAGGTTTGTAAGCAGAGATAGAAAAGGATGAAAAGAAATCAGTGGTATGCCTTAGATTATGCTCTATTATATGCAAGTTTAGCCTGAAGAAACGCCATTATCTAGGGAGATAATAACGAAAGCAATTTTACTAACCTCCTTGTTCCAATTGGTTCTAAAGAGAACAAGCAAGAGCAGCAAGGTTTGCAAACCAATTCCAGCTATCATGCCTCCCCAAAGTCCCTGCATAGTGGGAAGAAAAGTTAGAGGTGTTCTATTTTGGTTATTAAGAATTTCAGCTTGAGCCTTCTACCTAAGGAGAGGCATGCCTGGTGATTGCATCAGGCCAGAGTCAGAAACAAGGCCACATATTTTACATTAAACTAATTAGAATCGGATGGATATTGGTAGCGGTTCATCATGCATAGACAGGTAGGAGAGGAAGTGGAACAGAAAAATCATACCATCACTCCTAAATTTGCTGTATAACCAAGTAAGAATCCGAGCGGAAGGCCAAAAACGTAATAACAACCTAAGTTAATATAAGCAACCAATGTCTGCCACCCACCGCCGATGGCAACTCCTACAAGAATAACATAGAAAGCATATGACCAAGAGAAGAGATACAGCGATTGTGCAATTAATTTCATAGCAAAAAAAAACTTATTGAGATACCTGATATCACAGGCTGGACACTGTTAAGAACCATGGTCACACCAAGAAGGTATGCCAGATGAGCAACAGCTCGCTGCATTTCTTCGCTGCTAGTGAAAATGACGGCAAAGTGGTCCCTGGTTATGATGATAGCAACCATGCATAAAAGCCCTATGAGGAGAGACTGAAGCACGGTGACATAGACGGAGTACTTGGCTGCTCTTGGATGTCCCAATCCAAGCTCATTGGAAACCCGAACGCTGAGAAAGTTGGATCAAAATGTGGTATCAATTAAAGAAAGATGATTCACCATTTTGACAAAAAGTAAAGTAGTAGATCCTTTGTTTCAGCAATGCCATTAGCAAAAAATTTACAAAACCGGAGGAAGGCTCCTGTTCTATGGTACCTTTAACAGTAATTTTGACTAAGATGAGATCATTATTGTATAGCTATGGCTGCCGAATGAAAAGTTTTCAGTTTTCAAGATTATCATGCCAGTCTGCTTATATTGCCGTTCAGCCAAAAAAAGAAATAAATTTTTGAGAAAAATATGAAAATGATGAATGAACTCTTATAGTATGAAAATGTCAATATGTGTATAATTATCCCTATATACTGAAGAAGTTTACCTCATAGCAGCGTTTATTCCTATGAACAACATTGCTTCCCACCCATTCAAATTCATACTGTCATGTAAAATCAAATTGAAGGAACAAGTAAGAAGCTTGGATAATGTGAATAAATAGATCATAAATGTCAGAACAATGCATTAAAGCAATCTAAAGAATTGCAGTAAAAATTGTAATTTGTAAAATTAAATGGTTGGACTTTTTAATTGTCGTTTCATTACATAATTGATTTAATATGTTGTTTCTTTCGGAACTCTTTCCATTTTCCAATCCCATTTGCTCATTGCTCATGTTAGCATGCTGCTTTAACTACTTCCATCCAAGTATCTAGAATGAGTAACACAGAAGTTAAAAATCTTTCATCACTCCCAAATTAACTTTGAAGTGATTGAATCAGCAGTGAAGTACAAGAATATATGTGATACGATTCAGAAACAATTGAAGAGCCTTTATAGAACTCACCAAATTGAAAGGGAACCGACTGCAATCACTGCATTATTGAGGTGACCAACAAGAAGAATCATGCTCATCATGTACCAAACCTCGAGGCAAAGCATCAGAGCTGAGGAAATGGAGAGTCGAACAAAGGCCCATATCTCCTTGAATGCCAACCATGAAAAGCCATGCCACCCCTCGTTGCTCCAGAAAATAACATAGGCGACTTGAGCTAAAGCGATTACCCAGCTGGTGATATCATATGCTATGGCTGCACCAGTTGTACCCCAATCAAACACAAAAAGGAACAGCCAAAGGATCCCTACGTGAAAAATCAGAGTCACGAACCCAATCCAAGCAAGCACGTTAACCTTGCTTTGAGCCTGAAGGAACTTTTGAGTAGGGAAGGTTATGGCAAGTGAAAACAATTGAGGGATGATAAGTATTGCGAACTTCCCAGCCAGGTTAGCGATCTCATCTTCTTGCCCCAGAAGTTTGAGGAGTGGCGTGGCGAAAATGTAAAATGGCAATATGATGAAACAAGAGGACAACAAGATAATCCAGGACCTTTGCATATAAACGCCAAGCATGTGTATTTGTCCAGCACCAAAAGCTTGCCCACAAAGTGTCTCCAGTGCACTCCCCATGCCAAGCTACATGTTCATTCATAATTTGCACAACAAATTTAATTAAGTTCCACATATTTCTTTTATGTTTTTACATATTCAAGAACCATAGAATGTTTTTGCCCCACTATTCCAAAAACACACAAGTCATGCTTCAGAAAGGGACTTTACTGGAAACAAAAATTACTACTGAAAATCATAAAATTATAATCTTATTGTACTTGCCGATATTGGCTTCTTTGACTAATCGAATAGTAATAAATAAATAGAAAAGTTAATTCTATATTCGAATTAGTGATCAAATTTTCAATTTAATATTTAAAATTAAAATTTTATAATTAAGTATTCAAATTTTGTTTTCATTCAATAATTTATACTTGAAACTAATTTCATTAATCAAAGGAGTGAAGTGGCAAAAAAAATTAGCCAATTAAAAGTGACGTATGCAATTTTACTTCTTAAATTTACAATTTTATAATGACTCAAATGTTAATATATGTAATTAGCTCTAAATAAAAAGAAATTTGTTGTTCTTATCGTACCTTCGTGCAGTACTAAAAAGAAAAAAAAAACAAACGAATTGAATGTTTTATCAAAATGAAAGACTTATTTAGTCTTTCATCCACTTCCTCAGTATCTCCTTACCATTATACTTAACGTGAAGTCAACACGGCAACAGTTTTTCTTTTAGCGGTATATATGAAGAAAGAAGCCAATGTTAAAATATATATATATATATATATACACGTGGAGAGAGAATTAAAGTGAGGAAGCAAACCATGAAGCCGAAGGAGAAAGTTCCGATGACAGCGAGAGCGATGGTGACGGCGGAGAGTTCAATATTACCGATGTGTCCAACGAATATATTAGTGACGGACATGGTTCCATATTGACACATTATTTGGAAACCAATGGGACCTGCGATCTTCCACATCTTCACCGTCTCTATCCAAAACACCGATTTCACTTCCTTGAAGCTCCTCGCCGGTCCGTAGTCTCCATTCTCCAACAACGTCAACGTCGTAGGTGGTGACCCGTTTAACAGTGGCGTCGTCTCCATACTGTCGGCTGAGAGCCAGTGGCCTGGTGTGTGTATGGAGACGCGTGCGGCGGAAGTTGACTGAGTTTGATGAGTTGAGTGAGGAGATGATTGTGGATAGGATCCCCCGCTTCTCAGGCTAAGTCTTCCGTTGGCTTTGCTTTGTTTGTTACTACAAAATTGTAGCACAAAGAAGTAAGATGCAACCCTCACTCTCAAAAGGTTTAATATCATAGCAGAGCCTTCGTTCACTGCATTATTATTAAATAAAGTGGAGTGGCACGTGTTTGACTTTAATTTGTACTACTAACCATTATACTACTTTGTTACCATAATATTAATATTTATAATAATATACTATAACATAAAAAAACCCTTAAATAACCCTCATTATTACTTATAAAAAAAGAACACCACGATTGAAGATCAAATTCTCTCATCAATAAATAGTAAATTTAAAAAAAAAAGCACTTAAATACTACTAAAGATTTCAATGAAAATTACTTCTAAACAAGAATTAATTTTGTATACAAGTAAAATGTTTAAAAAAGTTTGATTTTTTATTGTTGGATTTCTTATTAGTAGTATATATATAAAATGACACCTAACTTCACAAACATCTGTCTGTTTGTATCAAGTATATATACTGAATTATTACAATATAATTTAAGAGGGTAGCCGAAATTCTAGGTCAGGTCTCTGACACGTAGCTAGACTCTCCCACCTTTCGCTGATCTTGAAACGAGCAAATAATTTTGCTTGAATAACGATGTGACTGCAGTGGAGACTGTTAGTTGGGATGCTGCATCTCTAAATCAGCCATTTAGCTTTGGGTTTTAGAAGAGGTTAGGCGGCCTATTGGCACAGGGGTGTGTACTCACATTCTTCGTAAAATGATTAATTAAATTATATTAAGTTATTTATTTTTAAAAATTTTAATATAAAATTATAATATAATTATAATACAATTAATAGATATAATGTGATTATATTTTAAAATTAATATAAGTTTATATTACAACGTATTCTGTAATGTTATCAAACTTGATGTGATATTTTTATCCTTCTTCAATTAATAAAATTCTAAAATTTAAATTTTATCATTTTAAAAAACTTAAAAATATTTTTAAATTTTTGAAAAAAATCTATAAATTTTGAAAAATATAAAAATAGTTTTTTAATTTTTAAAAATTATCATAAAAATTTTAAAAATTAATTATTAAAAAAATTCTAGAACTATAAATAATAGAAATAACTTTTATTTTTAAGAAATTATAAAAAAATTAGAAAATCCATAAAATAAAAAATATATTTAGAAGTTTTGAAAAATAGAAAATATTCTTTGGTATGTTCATAATTTTTTAAAATGATAAAAAAATTTTCCTCTCTGTAATTTTTAATAAGCATTTAGAAATAAAAATATGTCTTTTTTACTTTCAATTTTTTTCAAAAAATCTCTTTTGGTTTTTTTTTTAATTTTTTTCTAAAAAGAATTATTTTCATTTTTAATGTTTTACAAATATTTCAAAATAATAAGAATAACATTATATTTTAAAATTTTTAAAAGTGCTAGCATATAAAAAGTTAGTCTCTAATTAATATTAACATGGATTTGCTTGATGCTTAGTTATTTGTTGGAAATTTTACTTAAGAGATGATATCATATAAAATTAAAGGGTAAAATATCTGATCCTTTTATGTTTTGATTATAATTTCACACAAGTTTATTAATATAGAAATAAACAGTCCGTTTTAAAAGAATATCTTCCGCTGAACATATAAGTTCAATCGTTAATATTTTTATTAATTTGATGATTTTATAATATTTTTTTAATAATTTTACCTTTCATTATTTTTAAAAATTGCTACATTATATAAATTATAATTTTCATTTTACCCTCATTTACACATTTGGGGTGAATTATCTATTTTTAAAATTAATAGACCTGTGTAAAATTATAGTCAAAACTTAAGAGGTAAGAGTATTTTGCTCTATATTAAACTTATATTTTAATATATAAAGATAATTCTAAAAACTAACATTACATTTTCAATAAAATGCTTATAAACTAAAAGCTTATTTAATTACACTTTCTTAATATATTAAACATTGTAATATTATTTTACCAATAATCACATTTCCTATAATATAATTATATTGTAAAGTATCACTGTGAAATAAATGCAAAAGCATTTTAAGAGCATGATCCATTTAAGATAGTTCTTGACGGTTAAGTTTGCTACCCCACGAAGGAAATTATTGAACCATGATATTGACTGCCACCAAGGCAGGGGCAGGGGGTAGCTTCCATATGTACGTTCATCTACCTACCACCAAGGATAATAAAAGTTGAAGGGCTTCCGCCAGAAGATTTTCGCCTTCTTTTATTATTATAACTGTTATTTGCAGAAGATTTATACTTATATTTATAAAAATATTAAGAAATTACAAGATACTGTAATATAGAAATTATATGCCGCCCTTACATTTTCTTTCCTTTTTTTTTTTGTTTAAATACAGAAACAATATTATGAAAATGAAGGGTAAAAACAATTTTAATATATATGAACCAAGTAATTAATATGGTCAAAGTTGATGTAACTTTTTAGTGTTGTTTTATTTTTGTAAATTCAAACTGAGTCGACATTACCAATTCATTGGAGGTTAATTTACTTAGACTCCTGCATTATACATTTATGTTTGGTAGAAAGTTTTCTGGAAACTTTCATGTTACCTAAACTTAGGTTTAGTGCTTTCCCCTCTAATGACTACATACTGATAGGCAACTCTTTTTTTTTTTAATAAATTCTTCATCTATGTTAAGTAATCATTCTCTTTCCATGAACCCCTTCTTTTTTATTATTATTATTATTTTTGGATGGATAAAAATGGCCTCAACCTAATCTGCATGAGCAACAAAAAAGGCAGAAACTTAGTATCGATAATTGGGCTAATAACATTACAAAAAAATGGCCATCATAAACAATAGAGATCCTTTGAGCCGTCCAAAGAACATTGCCAGAAAAAGAGACTTCAACTTTTGCACATAAAATTCACAATCTTCTCATTGGGAAACTTGAACCAGCGTTAATGGTATAGATAATCCCCTCACCATATCCTTCATTAATATGATTCAAAACAAAAAAAATACCTGTAAATATGAAGCTATTGAGACAAGGTGAGATAAAGGAATGCAGCCTATGTTGAGCCCAGCCTAAATATCGGGCCCAAGCTTTTCTTAAACTCAACCTACTTGAGCCCAGACCAAATATGTGGCCCAAGCTATTCCATAGATCTACTCCGAAGACCGCAGCCGAAATTCAGAATTTATTTTATAACCCTATAATCTTTTAATTGTTTGTCCAAAACCTTTAGTTTTGCACTAATGATAAAAACGATCCTAACATAATTCACGTAAGGAACTAGAAAGAAAAAGAAAGAGGGATCAAGAAGGTGTGAGACGGCCTTACCTGGTAAAACTACAGGGCAAATATGCCAATCATAACTTGCAGACGATGTTATTGATTTCTATTGGAGTATAAAATTTGTGTTTCAACGCTAGACAAACGCCCCACCCAGGATTGGTTTTAGGAAAACCGACCACGTATTTCATGTTATATGATAGCCTTTGATAGCTTTGTTTCATGAATTGTCATATGCTATATAATATGAACAACATGTCCACCAAAATAAATCTTTAAAGAATGGGACCCTTGCATGAGTTGTCTAGATGTACATGTATATGTGTGTCGATTGCTCAAATGATTACATTCATCTCACCTTGCTTTGTGTGTAATGATATTGATATAACGAGTGAACTTCATCTACATTTCCATGTTAATTAGTGCTTTGATCTCCATGATCGACTAGAGGATTCGTTTCCTCTTTGTTTTAAATAAAGGTTTTAATTTATTTTTTTTATGGGTTATTTTCCAATAAGCAAAGTTTTGGGTTTTCAAGCATTGGAACCAATATTGTAATGATGAAATTGGGGGTTTGAGGGAACCAAGCAGTCATCAATCACAGAAATGAATTGAAAGAATGAGAAAATAATGGGAGTTTTCCTTTTCTCGTTTATTTTGGGGTCCCATTCCAAGGGTGGATTTTTAGCAGTCTTGTGTCAACATCAAATATCCACCGGCATTTAACACGGGTGAGGGTGGCACCTTCGAAATCTGAGGAATGCCACACGGCATTTGCCATTCGCCCAGCTATTCATCTCTGTGGAGCGAGTCCCACCAGGCGCCCCGCGTGCACTTCCATTTCAACCCATCTTTCAAAAATAAGTCCTTTCGGAGGGGTGGGCACTCTTTAACTCCATATCCACCAGTTTTCTCCGATCTACGTGCTTACCCTTTTCACGTGTATTTGTAATTTAGTGGTTAATTTTTCATTTTTGACGGCGAATAATTCAATATATATATATTAGTAGTAGTTCAGTACATTATTCCCTATCACACAAAAAGTTTATTAATAAGAAACTCATTTGGAGTGACAGCAGCTTTGTAAGGTAGAAACTACTTGAACTCAAAGAGGGAAATGACACTATTTGAACACTATCTGATACGACACACACATTTCAGATTAATTAGGTCTATCCTTTTTAAATTTCAAACTATTTAGCATAACCTCTCAGGCAATTTAGTCTATGTTGCGAAACAGTTCAATTATACGAAACATTACCAACAAAGAGTTTTTGGTTTAATAAAAAAAGGTAGAAAAGAGAATGCATAGGGACGAAGAATCAAACAAAGAAGTAGAAAGCAAGAAGATGGGGGAGTTTGTTTATTCATATTCCGACTTTCTAATTCCATCTTTATTCCTTATCACTAATCAATAAGTAGTACAAAATATATGGGGGCCCCCTCGTTCGCATTGCGAAAAGCTTGGCTTTTGAAGCCCCAAAAACAGGTCCATGAACCGTCAGGTCATCAACAATTCCCTCCGGCTTAGAATAAAATAGAAAAATAATAATTATAGAAAAAAACAAGGAAAGAATAAAATGTTTTGCTTTAAATAATCAAAAGGATACTACTTGTCATCAGACTCCCAGTTTTTAGCTGCTCTCCGCTTCTAGTGTAAGCCCAAAAAGACAATCAATTTGCATCGGAACAACGAAAAAAAGTTTGCCATAAAGAAAGGGATATGCTGAAAATAAATCCGGCAATAATTATTATACTGCTATAATTTCCCCCTTCTTTCTTTTACTTATTGATATTATCTCTCTCAAATTTTCTTCACACGTTGGTACGGAAAATAGCGGAATGATATTCTAAGAGCAAACTATGGCGATGGTATGCACGCCTTTTATGCCGCGCTGGTGCACTTGGAACTAAACTAATGTTGGTACGTTAAATTTCCACGAGTTATTTGGTAAAATGTAAAGCTATGAAAGCCCATTCAAAGCTTTGCTGCAGGAGATGCCTGCTCCATTTTTTTACGTCTCTCACATAAATGGCTCCATCTAGTTAATCGTTGTTGAGACAACGTAATCAATGCAACTTATATTGGCCACATAGTCATTAATTTTGTATACAAATCTTACAAGATGTCACGCGAAATAAATAAAATCTGTTGAAACGTTGATCTCACAATTTATTGATTGTAACAATTCCCAGAGAGAGAAAAAAAAATTCTTTCAAGGCATTGCCAAATATGAATTCACTCAATTTAAATTGTGCCATATATTGATATGGTCATGCTTGACACACTGGGGTGGTTTTATTGAAAAATTAAGACCAGCCAAGCATAAAATCAAAATGAACTTACCAATGATATACAGTTTCAAGTAAAAGTTAAAAATTTTGTGATTCTATTAATACTCAGTTTTCATATTTGAGATCTTTTTTTTTTTATAAAACTACATCCATAAATAAAAAATTTTATTATCAAAATTTAATAACTTTTAATAATTATTATATCCAAAAAAAATTAATAATAAATTATTAACATATGTGGAACCATCCGCGACAGTAGCCGCAGTGTCCCGATGTCGCAACTTCTCTTTTAGGGCAAATAAAATTAAAAACGGGTTCAAAGGGAGGGAAAAAAGGCCGAAA
This sequence comes from Theobroma cacao, assembly GCF_000208745.1. Classification (NCBI taxonomy): domain Eukaryota; kingdom Viridiplantae; phylum Streptophyta; class Magnoliopsida; order Malvales; family Malvaceae; genus Theobroma; species Theobroma cacao. The sequence goes on from NC_030852.1 coordinate 29,086,418, forward strand.
GGAAAAGGTTAAAAGGAAAAGAAAAGGAAACATCACAGCAGTTCATAAATCCAGCCCATTCCCAGGATTTAACCACAACAGTTTTGGCAACAGCTTTTTGGCCAGAACCGTAAGATCACGTGGCCTGCACACTGACCCGTTTGTACACATCAAACAAAATCCTAACCTGCCACGTCTTCCACACAAATCTAACGCACCTAATCTAACGGTTAAGACTCAGCCAACAGTTGAAAAGCGGCGTCGTCTACGGCGCTCTATGCTGAGAAAAAGAAGGCAAAAAGTATTTTATATTTTGCAGCTGTGTCTACTGACATGGCCTGCCATAACTTGTTCGATTTGACAACTCTTTGCTTTTTTTCCACCCTAATCTCTGACCGGCTACACCCGGTAACCCAATCTTCCTTCTTTTCTTTTTACTGTGAAATTTCGAGGTTGGGATAAAGCGAGTCTGTCCAAAACAAGGAGAAGTTTCCTTTGCTCGCTGCTCACAATAAGCATGGGGTTAGCGAGAGACCCCCAACGTTTGATTCAAGAAAAAAAAAAATTTGGAAAAAGAGCACTATTGCTACACTTAGTCACCACTTTTTCGATTGTGAGGGTTTTTTTTCCCCTTTTTTTCTATACAAAAGATGATTATGATTTTCGATTATATTCAAACCATTGTTCTCCAATTTCATTTTCAAAAAGCGAAAAACTAAGACTACTACACTCCCAAATTCATTTTAATTTTTCCAATGTCTTCAAAGAAACCAAACGACATTGTTAATTCGTTATATTTGATTGTTTTAACAGCCACGTTTGAAGCCTGTCGTTTTGAAGGTTAAAGAAGAGGCGGGGGGGGAGAAACATCCATACGTTTTTGGTGTGCCCTGCCCATGATGCTAACAAGTTACAAAGTAGTTCCATGTCTCAAATTCGAAACGTGACTGCATTGTGCTTTTACATAAAGCATGAGAGCAATTTGTTTATAATTGTTGAAAACTTTCATGATGCTTTTTCTTTAGAAGCAACGATGACAACCAAAAAATATTTAAAAACATCATTCTTGTATTAAATCCACTTCGATTTCAAAGAAAAAAATAATGTTGATTTAATGTCTTCATCGTGAAGCTTTGAAATCTTGAAAGCCGGATATGCCAAAAACGCATCTCACTTGATATGGACCCAAAAATTAAAAGGTTTTCGCTAATAAAGGATTTAAAGATACTTAATTATTATTAAAAGCAACAACATTTTCGTTCAATATATTGAAATTTATTAATTGTTTGTTGCATTTATTGTGGTAAGATTTTTACAAAAAAGAACACACTTAACATGTTCCTCTAAGGCGTATATATAAATTAATTTAGACATTTAGTCATAAAAAAGTTATATCTTCAAAAAGTGTTGTGCTTCATAATATAAGATAGAATTATATTAAATTATTATTTCATATGATTTTTAAATATCATAATTAAATTAAATATATTCTTTGATTGGTTCATTTGATTCATTAACTTATACAAAATGTAACATTTTATTATTATTATTATTATTATCATTATAACTTTTACTTGTGATTTCATCTATGCTAAATTTTAACTCAAAATCAATATTCTCGGTGAACTTGACAATAGAATAAACTCTTTGAAAAATTTGTTTGCCCTACGTGCTGTTTGGAAGAAATAAGGAAATTTTATTGTTGATGGAACTTGGCAGGCAAACTGCAAACTGAAGGTGGTGATCAGACGTAGATAAAAGCTCACGTTTATTGGCCAGTGACACGAGCCGTGTTTTTAAGGAAGTAAATTCACTTTTTAATTCCCGAGTTTAGTCATTTATTCCGGATAGCTTTTCTGTTTTGCTCTTAAATACTCTCTCCTTCGCATTTATTGTAATGCTTATTTAGTTTCAAGTACCAATTTCTTTTGATATTTATTTGTTACGAACAAAAAAATAATTAACCCAGCGTCAAATTTTGAATCTTCAATATAATTCTCATGGAGGAGCTAAGAATTCTTGAGCCAAAACTGCTTAACTCTTTTATGAACTCATGTTTTCCTAAAAAGGGGGGGAAAATAAGGCTAAAGAACTACATCAATAATGTTTTTATTTGTTTGGAGCCTTCAATTTCCGTGACATGTGATTTTAAATAAATGAAAAAAAAAAACCATCCAAACGTGAATAAGAAATCATGAGAATTGATTCATGCATGCTTTGTGGAAATAGACAAGTGGTCTAATTAAGCAAGATGTATTGATTTAGATAGTACTAAATATTATTGGTGTCGTGCTGTCTGATAGGCCATGACATTTCAATAAGCACGCAACGCAACCAACCGGAACAACCGGTCCACTAGTGAAAGAAGGTTGCACGAAATTTAGGCATACAATCGTATTGCAAATCATTAATTTTAATATATTAAAAATATTAAATATAAATATCTTTTTTATATTAGGACATTCTCATTGGAATTTAAGATTCTAACGCTTGAACATTTTCATGCTCAGAATAAAGGAGATGGGAGAGTTAACTTTATGAGATCTAAAAAGTTAAAACTATTCAAAGGGTAAAAGGCATGACTTTATTTAACTATAGATTTTGCACTCATGAAAGCGAGCAGAAAATCATGAATTAGAACATGCATAAGTTTAAAAGTTGATTGTTGCAAAGCTTAAGGATTCTTTCCATCATTTTTGGTCAATACACAAAGAGCATAATTATTCAGATAAGCTTGTTAATTAGCAAAGGCAATAGTTCCTAGTGTAGGAATCTCGATCTAATCAATCAAACCCGAAAGGGAATTAATTGACAAGAAATTTGATTCGGTATTCTATATCAATAACCACATCTATATGATATTTGAATGTAAAAAATTAAACTTTATAAATCCTCTGACACATGCATCTTTTAATTAATTATTTTACTAAATGTCCCTTAAATTTGACAAATTAATGTTCAGCTGATAGTCATTAATAATTTACCACCCTTAATCTTACTGTTGAAAGGAAATCGACTTGTCTTTGTTAGTCATTAATATCGTGTAATCTCTCTGATAATAGTTCAATTTTATTTAATATAAATGTACTATTATGGTGTGAGATATTATGTTAGTCATCTAATTTTATATCCTTCATTTCTATTTATTGAAGGTCAATTTAGCTCCAATCTAAAGAAAATAAACTAAATATATATTAGACATTACTGTTTTATGCATTGAATAGCCTCAATTAGACTATCACTTTTTTGTTTTCTGGATTTATATGATCCTCAAAAATTAAAATATATAAACATCAGAACATTTGACTCATTAGTTGATGTATAATATTCTTTTCAATAAGAGTCAAATTTAAACTTCTTTTTTTTCAATTAATAAAATTAAAACATGCAAGACTATATTAAACATAAAAAAATAGGCAAAAGTACATTAAGTCATAAGTATTAGAAGTGTAGGAAGATATCTTTTGTGAGATTATCTAAGATCTTAGAAAATCTCCGAGAACAAATGCGTTTTCAACACCTTTTTAAATTATGGATGATTCACATGAATCATTTACCAAAGATTTCCCCCTTTCACGCCAACTTGATTCTTAACTGGAAAACCCAAAGCCAACTTGATTAATCATTTGTCAAATTGGCTTTCAGTGGGGACTAAATCTGGACCAACCCCCACCTCCCAATCCCCCCATTTCACATCCCATGGAGAAATCCACCACAAACCCAATCTGACCATTGCTTTTGACCCTCACATATGACGTGAATCCATCAAAGCTTGCAAAATTAATAACATCTTTTTTTGCTTCTCTGAAATTTATACCAGTATAATACTACTAGATATTTTTGGATTTTGTTAACAAATGTTTTAGTGAGGTTCTTATTATTATTAAAAATAATCACATCAATTTTTTCATTTAACACAATTAATATTTTAATTATTTTAAAAAAATTTCTTGAAAACAATTCTTTGCAATTTATTTTTTAAAGCCTATCTTTTGTCAGCTTTTGAGATTTTTGTGCCTAAATTTCGTAGTCCATGCATGGACCAATCTTCTTTATTGAATTCTTCTTTTCTCACTAATCTGGACCACTTTTCAAGTATTAATTAATCACTAATTAAATCGTCTTTAAATTTACGTAATCCACATTTCTTTTGGGGTCGCTAACCGAATGGAACACATTTTCTGGCAGTGTGGATTTCGTGTGGCATGGATGGCGTGTGGGCAAGCGCGCTCAACCCCCCCCCCCCCCCCCCCCCCCCCAGGAGTCGGCGGCAATGGAATCCAGGTGTGTGAACCGGCTATCCCGGTTAAAACCAAAAAACCCTGTAACCAAACGGGGACCCCACATGGCTCTTCAATTGACGATACTGCCCTTCTTTGCCGCGAGTTGGGAGTGATTCGTTTTCTGTTAGGCAGTCGCCACCAACTCATAAACAGAAGCCTTTTTCCAATTAAAGTTCAAACGGGGAAAAAAAAAAGCTAGGTCTAAATGACCAATTTGCCCTCCTCGTTAGTTAGCTACGTTTTAGGTGAGTGTGGTGGCTGCGTATTATGTAAAGTATTGTAATTAATCAAATAAACAAACTTGTTCGTTTTTTAAAAAAACTAAAAAATGGATGACAGGAAAAATGCAAAAAAGAAAAATCTATGGTATAAATGAGGTTGAGTTAGGCAAGTGACAAGTCGGAGATGTGATGTGTATTGGACACGTGTTGGGGTGAGAGGCTTTGATTCCATTTGGAGCAAAAAAAAAAAAAAAAGAAGATAAAAGGTAGTTTGGATGGTTTAGTTGCTAACCAATTTCTCACAAGATTTTGCCTACACGCAACCTATTGCAAAATGTCAAATTGTTAAAGCACTTGGTTATTGTAAGGAGATGTACAGTCCTTCATAATAATTTTGGTTTTTACGTAAACATCATATTTATCCTTGTATTTACGAGTAAAATTTTGTGTACATTTGCAATTTTAACATTGCACTTGTATGGAAAAATATGGGCTTCAAAATGTGTTATTCATGTTGTATTTTTACGTGCAGTCAATGAGATATGTATAAATAAAAATTAGGTAACACTTTTAGGGAGTTTTTTTTTTTTAAGAACAATAGTTTTTTCATTAAGATGAGAATGAATTTTTAAAATATTATTCTAAATATACAATGATTAAGAGAATAGATATTCAAAATATTTATAAACCACAAACAGTACTTTAGACATTCATTCACGAATGAATATTTAATCATTTGAATCATATAAGTGTTTTGAAATCTATACGTGTTATTATTAGTTATTGTGAATGTTTAGTCGACTAGTTTATATTGTTTAGAAGCTAGTTGCTTATTTAATCAACTAATTCATTAACTAACTTATTTTATAGACAAAATTCAATTTATTGATTTCTATCATACTTTAACCGGTCAAAAGAACAACTTATCTGATTAATATTAGACATTTGTGTATTTTCTTCATTATATCTCTTTATTTCTTATAATTAACACATATATTTGATAATATATTATAAAACTATATACATACACACACTTAAAATACAACAATTCATTCGAAGATTACTTGAAAAGATTTGTCAAATATACTGACCATGATTCGTGTGCTTATTGAGAATTAGTCAAAGTATTCCTAAAGTTTCTGTATCTTGATAGCCACATTAAAATTTTTTTATAATGTAAACCCAAAAAAAAAAGGGCAAAAAGATCAAAAACCCAAATTGACTCGTCTTTTGCCGCTCTCCAATCAGATTAGAGTTAATTTTAACTTCTAAATAATTTCCAGTTTTATTGGCGGTGTGAAGCGTTGAAAGTCTTGGGGAGAAGGCAGACAAACTTTCTTGTACCAGTAGTCAATTCATGCTTCTAACATAAGACTGGGCTCGCTGATTGCAAGGACCGCTACTAGAAAACAAGAAAAGCAAACGATTTTTTTTAGAATAAAACAGAAAAAAAATGAAGTTAATGCGATTGGAACTCAAATGTTTCGAATACCAAAATTATGATTTGTTTAATGTTAATGATGCTACGATTACGTTTAATTTAGTTTAGAAATGGCTTAATTTTGAAGCCATTATGAAGACGCAGTGGGGGAATCAGGAGTCAAGAAGGAATTCTGAATTCCAAGTTGCGTGCCTCCTGAATGGTCAGGAGGGGCTGGGATAGGGTGGGATGGGAAGCAGCTAATTGTTTCTTTGACTGTGGTCCTTTGTGGCTAATGGCCATCATCTTTTTTAACCAAACAAGAGAGAGGGAGGGGGAGAATTTAATGAACAAGTCAATATCAACCACTCAATGGATAGTTTGTTGTCAATAGATAGGTTAAATGTGACAAGTAGGTCATTCTCATAGTAAAAGAATTTAATATATCTTTTTCTTTTTTATTTACAAACCCAAATTCAAGTTTGTTATTTTTTTGATATTTGATATACAAACAGGAAAGTTTGTTATTAGACTATTAAATTTTATATATATATATATATATATATATATATATATATATTTGAAGTTTTACGTGATGGGTATGAAGGTATTTACCATAAGAGTAGATCTCAATGAGTTAGTTTACAAGTTTAAATTGCAAAAAGTACACAACATTTGGTGTGGAAGTTTGTTCCACCTTAATTGAAGATGAAGAAGTAAAAGACATCAGACGTCAAAACAAGTTCCACGTTATAAGTTATGAGTAGGATGTTTGCCACCATAAGGAATCATCTGGGACAACCCTACCTGCTTGATAGGGTGAGAGCTGTCCCGGCGGAGACAGAGCTACTTGCCTTAAACTGAATAAAAAATATATAAATATTATATATTTTTCTTTCACCCTAATCAAGAGCAATAATGAGGCTATCAAGTTGGAGGTAGTTCCTAAAAATTTCGTTATCCCCTCTCCATATCTCAAAAATCACAGTAATAATCTCTCTGTACAAGTTTTTTATTTGTTGCATTCCTGTCTCCTAAAGGATTTTATAGTAAATTATTGTTTTATTCATTTCAACAAATCATTCTCTTTTTTCATGATATATATATATATATATATATCCCATTATTATCATTATTAAAACTTATTATTACTATGCAACAATATTACTAAACGAAAAAAGTTGGGAAGTGATATAATATTGGAAGAAGACAAAGAATTTAACTGGAATTGGGACAAATGCTGGAGTGATAGATATTGGGCATCTACTTCCATTACACCTCTCTCTCTCTCACCCTTAGTAGATTGGATTATGCAATCTTGAGATCTAATTTTCATAATTTTCAACACAACAAAATTTGAAAGAAAGAAGATAGAAGAAGAAAAAAGAGCACCTCTTGGATTATTACCAAGCAAAGGCAACTTACTATTCCAAGAAAACTGGTGACAACACATCCAAATATATACACTACAAAACAAAACTTTTTGTTGAAGCTTGTGGTTTAATGATGTATTAATCTGAGTTTAGGATTACATGATGGATTTCAAATTATTAGTTAAAAAATTGTTTAGTTTGAGTTATAATAGAATATTATTATGTAGTTATATTACAATATCTAATTAGAATTATTTGATAATAATATTAATCCGTTAGAGTTCAATTATGAATATGATTAGTTATGTATATATCAAGTTAATTTAATTTATAGTTTAATTCTAACTAATTAATAGTATTATAATATAGATTTAACTAGATATATATTAGAGTTTAACTAAATAATAGTATTGTATTATACTTTAATTAAATAATTTATACAATTATCGTAACAGCTTTAGATAGTCGTATGAACTCTTAAACATGCTCTCTATTTCGACCCATTATTAAGGAAAAAGAAGAAGAAAGAAAGATAGGAGGGACGGCAGATGAGAGTAGTGAATAGAAGATTAATAATGAATTTCTTCATTGGCATTTTACCAATGTCGTGAAAAGTGGAATAAATCAGCAACAAATTTACTTGCACCCTATTATATGGGGTACGGGAATTGGGACCACATTCATTATACTCTTCCAAATTCAATTGTTTGCCAACAAACGCTCCTTTCTAAAATAATCACCTTGGAGAAGGAAACCCAAGGAACCTTGGATTTTCCTATTCTTAGATGCAACAAAACAGAACCCCCCCTTTCCCGTTTTCTATTCCTACTTGTTCAACTCTCTACCAATTATCATAGTCTCTGCCAAAAACTTTATTTTTTCTAGCTCAATAAGATCACTCTCAACTCAATTCATTCGTCCCATTCAATCAAAAAAAAAAAAAATGCAAAATGAGCATAATCGTTAAAGATTGAAATTCAATGTGTGATGATTTTTTTTGTTAGAATATGGTAGGATCGAATGAATTCATATTCATTAATACATTTATATCAATATATTGTTAATTTCTAATTAGAGTTAAATTATAATCATATTCTCGTAAGATTTGAAACATTGTCTCGTAGATGAAAAAATCAAGAAATAATTAAAAATATAAGATAAATTAAATATTTAAAAAAAATTAAAAATAAGTATATAAATCGAACTAAGAAATTCAAATTGACATCTAGTATTTAGTATGTAAGCTCTAAATGTATTTGTTTGCCTTCAATTTCAACACATTAATATCGTCATTATTTATGTATAATTAAAATAAATGAAGAAGAGAAAAACATACGAAGATAACACAAAATAAATTATTGTTTGATCAGAGTTTAATGCATTAGTTTTCGAATCAGTACATTCTATAAGAAAATTCAATATCGCGAGCTTAAGCAATGAAAGAATAGCTTATGAAGAAACTTTTTCGTTTAAACAATAGAATTAGATTGGAGCTTGTAATTTATCAATGATTGTCCATTTGTATCTTTTCCAGTGCTTTAAATTAAGAGCATTTGATTTCTACCCTTAAAAAAGAAAGAAAGGAAGAGTTGGTGGGTCCCAAAGTATTCTTCCAATATTAATGTAGATGGGCAGATTCGAGCGTTCGACAATGTTTGATCACTCGATATTTGGTTAATTGACCAGGCAATTTCCGTGTTCAGGGGTAAATTGGTCATTTTATTAAAACAGGTTGTCCATTTCCGTTAAACTACAGCAGCGTAGCGAATTTACTTTAATTTTAAGAAAACTGAGTTGAATAGTTACTTCTTAGCCGAAACTTTTAATTCTGTTTCAGATTTTTATTTATTTGTTATTATTTTTTCTGCGTGTTGGCGTCAAAATTTTTAAGGTTGGGGCTTGGCCAACGTAGGCATCTTTTATGGTTTTGAAATTCTCTCCTCATGGACTAAAGGTGGGTAACCAACACGTGTCGGTAAAACCAGCCAGAGTCAACCGGGAATCGTCTGTTAGGACTTGGGACAAACCGAGGTACTGGAATTTCGAATCAGCGAACAAGTTAAAAGAAGTTTCCAACAGACGGATCGGTTACCGTGAGTTCCCTCAAAGCTCGACCTCATTGCTCCACGTATTCCGGGTATCGCTTTCGTTGTTGTTCTGGATTGCATTCCTGGGTTCTTGTCGCTAGCTTTTTTAAGCAGTTGGTAACTGTCCTGTCAGGTGATCAAATACCAAACGAAGTTCATAAGGATTCACACAAATTGAAATTCAAGTCCGACGACCCTTTCCGTCGCGTGGAATGACTTCCCTTGTTTGTCTTGCATTCGCATTTCTCATTGCTGCGTGTAGTCAACGCTCGGAAAATACACGTGGTGCTGTTTCAAACTGATGGCAGAGAAGGTTATAACCTTGTAATGAAGAAGAGTTGGTCTTAATCAAAGTAATCACCGCACGCTGTTATAAGAATTGAGGAACCGCCAAATCACGAAGAAATTAACGGCCGTGATCTGATGCTTCATTCAGCCCCATAGAAAACAATATTCACTTTTCTTGTATTAATATTTTAAATAGAAAACCGAAAACCACCAAAACCAGACGGGTAAGAGCTAGTTGGATTTTGGAAACCCCTTCTCTTTTCTCTCTCTCCATCGCCATTAACCCCTCCGTTATATTCAGGAGAATCATTGCTACGCTCATAAGCGAAACTCTCTTCTTTCGCTCTCTCGCTCTCTCTCTCTTTATCTTTTTTGTCATGCGTTTCTTAAAAAGCTAATTCTTGTAACTCTTCCTTTCATTTTTTCTTTCTCTAAATCCTTTTCTCTGAACAGAGAAAGGAGAAGGGGGGGAAATGGCATCGGGGTTCTCTGGGGGTGGCCCAGACTTTTACGGTGGAATCGCAGGCAGATCCATGGCTAACACCGGCGGCATGAGTAACAACCAACCCACTGCCCCGTACCGGACACAAATTCCCGGAATCTTCATGGACCCGACATCTCAGATCGTGAACCGAGCCGCACCTAATTTCATCGGCAAGCGAACACTAGCGGACTTCCAAACGCAACAACACCAGAATAACCATCCGGGACTCAACAGTCTTTATCTCCGTTCGGTCAAGCCCAGAACTTACCAGCACACTTCTCCGATTTCTCCGTTATCTCCCATCGATTTCTCAGCCAACTTGTCGCCAGACGTCTCGAGTAATTTCTCGTCTTCTTCATCTTGCATGTCGCAGCGATACGGTGTGCCGCTTTTACAACAACTGAGGCCGCAGCAACTTCCTCTTGGTACTACCTCCGGGACCACAATCCAGGTTGTGAACCCTGGTTTATCAGGCGTTCCGTACATGAACCCGGCTCAGACACGGGTGGTCCAGCAGCAAGACCCGGAGAAGAAGATGATGAATCAGCTCCAAGAGCTGGAGAAACAGCTGTTAGACGACGACAACGACGAGGAAGGAGATGCGGTTTCGGTGATTACCAATACCAACAGCGAGTGGTCCGAAACTATACAAAACTTGATCAGTTCCAGCAGCCCTAACAACCCGATTGCTCCATCGCCTACTTCTTCTACTACTTCATCGTCTTCGTCCACGTCATCGGTGGCTTCTCCAGCTTCAACTTGTTCAAAGCAGACAATAATGGAGGCCGCATCGGCTATCTCCGAGGGCAAAACTGATGTCGTTAACGAGATCCTGACGCGATTAGCCCAAGTTGCTAACTCTAAAGGGAATTCAGAGCAGAGGTTGATGGAGTGCATGTTGTTGGCTCTTAAATCCCGGGTTAACTCAGCAGAAAACCCGCCACCGGTGGCTGAGTTGTTCAGCAAGGAACACGCTGCTGCGACTCAGTTGCTTTATGATCTATCTCCTTGTTTTAAGCTCGGGTTCCTGGCTGCTAATCTGGCTATCCTCGATGCCACTTTGGACCAACCAAACTCTAATAAGTTACATGTTATTGATTTTGATATTGGGCAAGGAGGGCAGTACATAAATCTTCTCCACGCGCTGTCGGAGCGTGGCAGTGGGCAGCCTGTGATGGTAAAGATCACAGCTATTGCTGATAATGCTGGGGATGAGAGGTTGAAGATGGTTGGCGATAAGCTGAGTCAAATCGCGGAGCGGTTTGGAGTTTGTTTGAAATTTAATGTGGTAGCGAGTCTGAAACTCAGCGATCTGAGTCGCGAGGCGCTCGGTTGCGAACCGGACGAGCCATTGGCCGTCAATTTTGCGTTTAAGCTGTACCAAATGCCCGATGAGAGCGTATCCGTGGAGAACCCGAGGGACGAGCTTCTACGACGCGTGAAAGGATTAGCACCGCGCGTGGTAGCATTAGTGGAACAGGAAATGAACACCAATACGGCGCCGTTCACGTCTCGGGTGGGAGAAGCGTGCGGGTATTATGGAGCGCTAATTGACTCGATTGAGTCGACCGTGTCGAGGGATAAAGCGGAACGAGTTAAGCTCGAGGAAGGGCTGTTGCGCAAAATTGCCAACTCAGTTGCGTGCGAGGGGAGGGACCGCGTTGAAAGATGCGAGGTTTTTGGGAAGTGGCGGGCCCGGATGAGCATGGCGGGGTTCGAGTTTAAGCCACTGAGCCAAAGCGTTGCAGAGTCGATGCGTGCTAGACTCAGTTCTGGTAATCGGGTCAACCCGGGATTCACCGTTAAAGAAGAAAACGGAGGGGTTAGCTTTGGTTGGATGGGCCGAACTCTCACCGTCGCATCTGCTTGGCGTTAACTTCACTCCTCCTCTTCTCTCTCTAATATTATTATTAATTGTTATTATATTTTTAACGTTTTCCTTAGAAGAAAAAATATGCAAAAAAGGGGAAAGAAAAAAAGAGCGAAAAAATCCCACCAAACCCAAATAATAAAAAGGAGTGTTTGGATTCGAGGAAAATTCTGCGCCTGCATTTAGTTAATGGTTTTAATTTTTTTTTTGGCGTGTGTGAAAGAGGTGTTCGGTATAATGCTGACTTGTGGTATGGCATGGTGTGTAGTTTGCCCTCACATTACCAGCAGTGGAGGGCTCCACTTCGTGGATTATTTATTTAATCTTTTCGACATTTCATTTTAGGTAAATTTTTAGTCGTTTGTGGATTACGTGTTGGAATCTGATTGGAATTCTCGTACAACCACATTCTTTGCAATGTAACGTAGTTGAGGATTATGGCAATGGCAGGGCTTTCACGTGTACATGTTTGGATTTGATATCAGACCTTTCAATTTTGTTACCAAACGTTTTGTTCTTCTTCAATGTGCTTATCCCTACCAAAATCCATATCTATGTTTTTTGTCAGAATATAGATTTTTACGAATATATTTGCCTTTATATTATCACATATTTGAAGCCGCATTCATATTTTCAAAATCTTAACACATTTGTTGATGTAGATATTAACTGTAGTAATCAAACAAAGAATAATGGAAACAGATTGTTTATGGGTAAATGCTACTGGCTTTGTTGTACCAAAAGAAGAGTAATAACTTTCCATTTTGAAACAAATATCTAAGCAGACGATTCTAACGTATATTATCATTTTATATAAGAATGATTGTTATTCATTTTGTATTTAAAGCTACGCTTGCCTTTGGCAACTTTTCTCTTGTCTCCGATTTATGATGAGGGGATTTTCATAGAGAGTGGCATGTATTCAGTAAATGGAATTAAATTTTCACTGATCATGGGACAGCAAAAATGCAAGTCTGACGCAAGCCTGTGAAAATTGAAATAACCATGTCCATTCCACTTTTAATTCCTTCGAGAAATTGGTTTCCTATTCTTAAAAAAAAAAAATTAAACAAATGGGTTCACGGAAAAGAGTTTCTCTGCATTTTGAGGTCCAATTTCATGACGGATGTGACTGGATTGAAATTAATTTTTTGTTGGGGGGTTGGTCCGGTTCAATAAGAGTGATGATATTTTTTTTATATGCTATGATTTCTTCTTTGTTTGCATCATACGTAGCTGGTTATGATTAGTCCATCTTTCAATTGGGCAATCACAAAATACACTCAAATTAAGTTAAAAGGATGTGTTGGGGACCTCCTCCTCCTCCTTATCCATCTCTAGAGAGTAGAGTCCACATTCCATAACAGTGTTTCTTCTTGGCAATCCTTATTTGTTTCTTCCCACTTTCCCCTTCTCTTTTTGATATAAAATATAAGTGATTGGACAGCCTAGTTAGGGGGTGCTTAGGTATAACAACCTTTTCTTTTTGGGGCCTATCAACTGTGCCAAGAAAATAATTTTGGGTTCTAATCTGCATTTTTCACCTTCCCTCTCCCCCTACCTACCAAAAAATTATATACACACATATATATATATATATATGTATATAAATTAAAAACATAAAAGACAAGATTAATGGGATCAAGGGAGCCACTCTGCATGATGTGGTTGAAAATCATAAGGAAACAATGGAAATTGGAAGAGTACTATGCATACAACAAGTACCAATTTTAATCTTAGTATATTTTTCTTTCACTACTCGAAAGCAAAATAAAATAAAATAAAATTGCTAGTCATAAAACAAGCGTGTATGCTTTCTGGTGCTTGGGCCATAGATTAATAAAGGTGGAGCTTTGGGTAGAGGTACAGATATAAATGCATAGCTATAAAGAGGAGAAGATAGAAACAGCATGTCCAGCATCATGGAATGATGGCATATGGTAAAAACAGTTAATGTGAGAGACCTAAAACCCCCGAGTTTTGCAAGTAATTGTATGTTGGGGGAGTGACACGCCATAAATGATTCTCCCTAGCCGTGCAAGCAATTTGAACATTTGAACCCCTATATTCAATGAGGTAATCAAACCCAAAAAGAAAATAAAATTATTATACTTAATATAAAATATATGAAATTGAGAGTCAAAAGGATGTGAATTATGACCAAAGAGTGTTGGATTTGACGGGGGAGGGTGAATGGGATGGATGATCATACTCATCACAGCCATGTCGCCTAAAAGTTGGGTCACAAAAACTAAAGTTCATTGACAAAAAGAGACTTCCCTTTGTAGCAAAGTCAAATCTCTCTATTTCTTTCTTTTGGTTCTTGAATTTTTTATCTTTTCAAATGTGAGCCACTTCACATTTTCAGGATATATAGTTAGGGGAACATACTTCTTAGAATTAGTTCGTCACAATCGTAAATTATATAAGATCCACTAATATATTATACAGTCTATAACTGCAGATGAAATGCTCTTTCTGCTATTATATAAATAAGTTTTAAATAAAAAGGTGAATATAACTGCAATAGGCGATTTATGTTATTTGACAATTGTTGAAATTATTATGAATAAAATAATTAAAAAGACTCAAAAGGAGGTATGACTGCAGAAGATTTTGTAATCTCAGATAAGCTAGTCACTAGAGTTTGCTGAGTGAACCAGAATTTTAGTCTACTGTTCTTGGTTTTTCCCTTTTTTTAAGTGCTAATTATGGGCAAATAGCGGATTTCAGTGTCGCATTCACATCAATAACTCGTGTTTTCGGTTGTTGGGTAGCGTTTCTGCTGGGAGAAGAGTGGCCTTAAAAAGGGAAAAAAAAAGGTTTTATTTTATGTTATTTTATTTAACCAGCAAACGGTTTTCGCTTTTATTTTTATACAATGATTGGTGCACCCTGCAGCATATATTATCTAGCAACCTCAATTCTTTGTATATAACATTGACATGCTACCCGTTCGGCAACACTTTTGTCCATTTCCTGTGTGAGATGTATAGTCTGTCAATGGACACCAACCAAAACTGGCCAAGAATATAAAACTGATAAGCAAAAAGGGGGAAAAAAAACAAATTAATTAGTAAAAGATATGGCAGAAAATAAAGTTATATGATTATTGCCTTTATTGACAATATCATCATTTCAAATTTCATTAGACTTTATACAATTGGGTATTCTACTGTCTATTTTAAGTGATTTCGCCCTTTTAGTTTTAAGTTAATTACATGTTAAACTTTGGGTGGTGAATTTGACTTAGTGGTCTGCCATATTTTCTGGAGAGGAGCTCCGTTTTATATGCTTTATGAGATTACAATTATAATGAAATTATTTAATAAACAAATCAATATAAAATTATATTAAATTTACATGCGATGGGACTTTAACTTGAAACGTAAAGGTTCTTGATTTTGTTTGTTTAATCTTTGAGGAAATGACTGGTTGGCTCAATCTTGTAGACTTTGAGATCAGAATAATATAATCAGTGCCGTTTTGATATTTACTTAAAATGTTAGTGCCAAAAAGACAGTGGTTCCTTTAACTTAAAGCCAAATATTCATTATCTCTTTGCTCTTATGAGCAACTATGTTTCAAGTTTCAAAATGTTCTAATAAATGTGAAAGGAGAACATTCTAAGTGGGATTCACAATTTCATATCGGAAGAATAGTTTTTAAACACACCTTTTCATGTTACAAGTACAATTTAGCTGTGGGCCTAGGCCTGTGCGTGAGCCCAATAAAGAGCGAAAAATCGGGTTTCATCAAAGCCCAATCAGACGTGCACACATCACCATGTTCAGGAAAGGAAAGGGTATTACCGTAAAAGCACGACAAAGTTACCGTTGAGAATCCGCTATTTCTTTCAAAAAGAAATCCTCATCCATTTTTTCATAAAATCTCCTAATTCTAACGAGAAATCACGAACAGAAACAAGACCGATTGTTGATCGAGGAAAAGAAAGTGATCTATCCACTGGAAATCTCAAGAAAAATTGGTTGAAGAAGCAAGAAAGACCGGCTGAATTTCGTCCTGGGAGCCATACGTAAGTTTCTTTCTCAAACCCTTACGAGTCTCTCTTTTTCTTGGAATTATTTTCTTGAAAAAGATTTTGCATAATCCGAGGTTCTTTTGGAATGAATGTTATGATAATCATTTTTCATAGAAAAAAAATTGGATTTCTTTTTGTGTCAAGAAATTTATTGAAGTCTTACATGATGTTTCTTTCGTTGGTCTGTGGCTCCTTTCATTTTCTTGATAATCCAATGGAGTATTCTTTCGGTTGAAATTGCCTTGAACTTGAATGGATCTACTAGAAAATAAGAATATTTTGGTAATTAATGATACTAAAATGTTATTGATTCCTATTGCACTTAAATAGACCATAGACAATCTGTAAGTTTCATTTATCATATACTGTAGCTTGTTGATCATTTGGGTACTTTTTTTTGTTCCTTTGTAATGCCATTCATGAGCCCTTTTTTATCGTTTTTGTTTCTCCTTCTGTGGATTTTTCATATGTATCAGTTTCTAACTTGTACAGTACTATAGCAGTTTGGAATTTGGAATCTGCCCAAAAAATTAGAGAAATGGCATTGCGTGCTGGTCGTTTGATTCAAGATCAGAATTTGAATGTTCACTATAATGGTATTTCTCCCTAATGTTATCTGTTGAATGTTCAATGGGTTTTTCTGTGTCATTGTGGTCTGAGTCAATGTTTCTTTCTTCTCCAGGAGTTTCTGTTGGGGGGCAGAAAAAAGTTTCGAAAGCACCAAAAAAAGGAGGGACTGCAGGAAGGAAACCGCTTGGTGATTTATCAAATTCGGTAAACCCTATTCAAAAGCAGGCACCAAAAAAGGAGAATGGCCATGGTTTCTCCATTGCTGACAAAGGGACAATTACTACTTCTAAGATCCCAGTTGATGCAAACAGAAAGAATAGCGTCTCTAATGCCTCCGAGAGAGTGCTGCAGAATGATTCCAGGAAAGCTCTTTCTGATATTTCAAACTCGGCCAAGCCCTGCATGCGAGTGACCGCAGAGAAAAATCTTAATGCAAAGCGAAGCATTGTGATAGAAGAGGAATGTTTTCTTCACAACCATCAGGAATGCATCAAAGCGCAAAAACAAGCTATGCATATGGATGAGTTTCTACAGATGGTTGGACTGGACAAGGGTAAAGAAAACTTAAACCTTAGTGGCTTAACCATACAGATGTCCAAAAGTTCATTGTGGTTTAGTTTGCCTAAGACACCTAATTTTGAATGCATGTTCTTTTGTTTAGATTTCTCCAGACAATCAACACTTTCAAAGACACCTCCAATATCAAACAAGACAAAGGTTTGTTATATTTAGCAGTCCCCTCCATCTCGCTGCAAAATTTGTGCACATATTGGTTTTCTCATTCTAGTTTGAAATTCATAAGTTTCCTATCTGTTACAGCCTAAGAGTTCCCTGAAAAGCTTGGAACCACTGGAGATACCTGGGCTGCTGATTGAAGACCAATCTCCTCTGAAGCACAACTTGTGTAGCAAACTTGTCTCTCCATCTGCTACCAGAACTCCAGAACCGCCTAATCATTTTGTGCACTGGGCTGACCATGACATCGTCAGCTTTAGGTTGATTGAAACACCCTACGTTCCAAAGCATTAATTGCCCTTGAATCTGCATCACTGCTACATGAGTAGTATATAAGCAGCAACCGCTTTTAGTAGTAGTAGTTTCTTACTCTGGGATGAATCTTGTATGCAATTATGTGTTGCAGTCGGGATTAATTGGAATGAAAACGTTTTGCATACTAGAATCTCAAAGTATTTCTATCCGGAAATCTTTTGATTTCTTTAGTTCAAATTTTAGGGAGGCAAATCAGATGGCAACCCTTTTTGTAGAAGCTGAGATTGGAACTGGTACTCTCCTGTTCTAGTTCTTCTTGTACTTGTTGCTTTAGTCAATTGATTCAACAAAGTGGCAACCCTTTTGTAAATCTTACTAGTACTTCTTTACTTCGCATAGATGATCAATTCTGAAGAAGTAAATTGTGGATCAATCAAGGGAAGTATGATCAAAATGAAATTGCAATACTTGGGAACAATAGCATAAACTACACGTTTGTTTGGGCTTTTCTACATTTTGGGAGCCTATGTATCTATCAGCCTTTTGTTCCCCGAAACTGGGCCTAACAACCCATCAGCCCTTTCAGGAACCTTGAATTCAATCTCTCGTCGGGCCTTTCAGCCCACCAAATCATTTTAGGAAGCCCAGCTCGTACGCATGATCTGTTTAGATAACATTAATCAAACAGTAGCAAAGCTCGAACGACCATAGTCCTCAATGCGCGTCAGCACACTCGGTACCTTCCCACTTCAGAAACCTCATCTCCCCGAAGAAAGCTCAAAGACTGTAACGAAGCAACCGCTCCCAGAAATGGTGTCATCGCTAAGACTACTAACGCTCACCTCCCTCTTCTCCCCCTCCTTCACCCGCCGCACCACGGTGTCTCTGCGGCGGCGCCTCCATCTCCGTCCGCCTCTGGCCGCGGGATTCTCCGTCCAGAGCGCGGCGTCGAGTCTTCCGGAAACCGAGGACCGACTGGACCACAAGAAGAGCAGCCGAGCCCAAGACCCAGCGAATACTGACCGAGTTATCACGCCTCGCTCTCAGGACTTCAATGCTTGGTACCTTGATGTTATTGCCAATGCCGAGCTGGCTGATTACGGTCCGGTTCGTGGTACCATGGTTATTCGCCCCTACGGTTACGCTATTTGGGAGGCAATTCAGGTCGCTTCATTTTCTTCTAATTGCCACTAATAAGAATTACTTCCATTGCTCTCTTTCTTTTTGAATATTTGGGTTATTTTGAAAAACTTGCAGGATTATTTAAATGTTAAATTCAAGGAGACTGGGCACAGTAACATGTACTTTCCACAGGTGTGTGTGTGTGTTTTTAATGTACCTCTCCTTTTGGTTATTTGCTTTGCTTACTTTATGTTAATAGTTTTTGGAACCTACTTCATGACTGCAGTTTATTCCATACTCATTTATAGAGAAGGAAGCTAGCCATGTTGAGGGATTTAGTCCAGAATTAGCTCTTGTTACAATTGGAGGAGGAAAGGAACTCGAAGAGAAACTTGTGGTACACATATAGTATTACTTAGCTTAACTCTATTTATTTATAAGATTACCAAGTCTAATCAATTGCATACAAACTAATGATTTTTTTAATGAAATTGCTACAAGAGAAACCATGATGACATGGCCTGAGTTTTGTCTTTGATTGTTGTACTTCCTGAGGTTGTGACAGGTTCGACCTACCAGTGAAACCATAGTAAATCATATGTTTACACAGTGGATTCATAGTTATCGTGATCTTCCTCTCTTGATCAATCAGGTACAAGCTTCGTTACTTACTGCATGGCTATACAGTTATGCAGGGCTGCCACCCACTGTTTTTCACATGTTTTATTGTGATATATTTGGTTCAGTGGGCAAATGTCACAAGATGGGAGATGCGCACAAAACCATTTGTGAGGACTCTTGAATTTCTTTGGCAGGAAGGTCACACTGCCCATGCCACACCAGAAGAGGCAGAAAAAGAGGTTTGTGTCTCTTTACCTATGGCTTAATCATGATGATTTTGGATGGTAATGTTTTTATTTAAAGGATTGGGTGCTACTGAACTGCAGGCACTTCAGATGATTGACGTCTATACAGAGTTTGCTTATGAGCAAGCTGCAATACCTGTAATTGCAGGTCGAAAATCTAAAGTGGAAACATTTGCTGGTGCGGATAAAACCTACACAATAGAGGCTATGATGGGTGATCGTAAAGCCTTGCAAGCAGGAACCAGCCACAATCTTGGGCAAAACTTCTCCCGTGCTTTTGGAACACAGGTGATGGATACACTAGGTGCTCTTTTTGGATCTCTTTTCCATTCCTAACATGGATGAGCATGCAGGGAACAAATAATTTGTCAACCAATGAAGTATAATGTTGAGGAAATTGCAGGCAATCAATGCATTGCTATACTTTACTTTCACATAACTGAAATATGAGCCTGCTATGTTTTTGTCATTAACTCTCTAAAACTTGAGCCATTGTAGAATGTGGGTATTGTCATGGGTTTATTCACTTAAAGACCCTTTGATCAAGCAAATGCATACATAAATACATACATACATATATTGGTTTACCAGATTGAAGTTTAAAGGTTTTTTTTTTTTTTTTTTTCGAGAGACATTTTCAATGATTATATAGGCATCTTTTGGTGGTTGTCTGCTATCCTTGGAGATAGGTAGCTTTAGTTTCCTTTTTTTTCCGTTTTCATGGCTCTAGTATCTTGAGTGTCTTATTCTCTCTGTTCTTGGTCCTAGCACTTTCTGAAAGTAAATCCAAAATCAGGAAGGTGAGTGTTTTTTTTTTAAATTATTACACTTCATAAAAGCTATTGGCTGGACAGGGTTCTGCATACTATTTCTGTTCATTTTCATCCATTAATGTTTGTCATGCATAATGGGTATGCAGCTTTCTGTGATATAATATTTTTCTTCATCATTTGATTGTGATAGGCCTTTCAAACTCTAATATGAGTGGTGGATTCTCTTTGTCGCATATTACTGTTTGCTTTTGTATTCGTAAACTACAGAATGATAAAGGCATTTGACTGAAAGTTCTGCCTTTACAGTTCACTGATGAAAATGGGCAAAGGCAACATGTGTGGCAAACATCTTGGGCTATCAGCACAAGGTTTGTTGGTGGTATTATCATGACCCATGGAGATGATAGTGGACTGATGCTTCCTCCGAGGATTGCACCAATACAGGTATGTAAGAATGGCTTTTGCTGATGAAGTGTAATAGATGGCCTATACTGTTGTTGGCATTAGTTGATTGGTGTTTTGATTAAAGGCTATAGTAAATGTGCTTGTAACAAAAATCTTTGGAGGCTGAGACTGTTATTTTTGATCTTGGTGATTGGTAACTTGGAATTTTCTGTGTTTGGAGTAAAAGCTTGTTATTGGTTTTGAAGAAATTATGGAAACATATAGTTTTTGGGACCCTTTTTGAGCAGTCCAGTCTGTCAGGTGGAACTTCTGAAGTTGAATGATTTATACTGGGAACTCCTTTTGCAAACTACTTTCTGGAAGTTAGAAGTGGTTAATTTACCTTCTTGGGATGCATTGATGCATTCTGATTTTATGAAATTAAATAAATATCTGAGAATTAGTTTGGCTTTAAGGGATGACAGTTACATTTCTCGAAGGCAGAAAGAGAGCATATATCCTGATTTTGGTCATAGAACAGTAATGCTGGTGTTGTTGTAACTATTTTAACAACAAATTTTCTGATTTTATACTTGCATATGGACTCTCAATGGGCTTTGTGTGACAAAATGGGTAGCTTTCCCCATCTTATAAACCCTTAGTCCTACTAAGAGTTGAATTTGAGATGTCCCTTACATATCATTTTTAAACAATAATAATTAAAGATGAAAATATGTAGATAATTGGAGTCCATATCCCACCACTTGTAATTTTAGCTCAACCAGTTTATGTGAAGAGAAAGCATTCTCAATATGTGGGCTTACCAGTGTAACATAGAATGGTGTTGGAATAGAGCATTACTGAGTACTGAGTCTAATGCTTATCATACTGCTTGTTCTTAGTTAAGGCATAGATAATAATTAATAGATTGCTTATCTACTTATCAATAGGAAATAGGTAAATAAATGAATTAGGAAACAGATAATAGGGATGCTCATAAGTGTAGAGGGCGCTAGTGATTTGGTCTCTTTATCTTTCTTTGTGTACTACTAACTTATGAACTAATTATAGTTGTGGCTGCATTTACATTTGTTAATTATTACAGTGCATGTGATAGCCCCAACCATTGACTGCTTTATGACACATATAATCCTTAGAATATTGCTTGTTTTCTTGATTCAGTTGTTTATCTTTCAAATGATCATGGACATATAATAAAGCTTAAGTCTGCTGTACAGTTTTTTTTTTTTTTTTTTAAGGTGATTGTCTTTTTATGTTGTCCATCATCCATTATCAGGTGGTGATTGTACCAATTTGGAAGAAGGCTGATGAGAAAACAGGAGTCCTAAATGCCGCATCATCTGTTGCAGGAACTCTCAAAACTGCTGGACTTAAAGTTAAACTTGATGATGCAGATCAGAGGACACCGGGGTGGAAGTTCAATTTCTGGGAAATGAAGGTAAGTTGTTGATGTTTAAATTTGATAACTCTTTATCAGTTTTGCTGAAGTATGAAAGCTTATTCCTTAACTCTAGGTTCTTGCTCAAACTGAAAAGCTGTGATAGGAGAAACCCCTAGAAAATTTATAAAACCCGGCCAAATCACAGAATATATCTCCATACATGCAATCAGTCTGAAACCCAACCCTGATCTGCCCCTTGTGTTGTTTTGGGTGCTTATATTATTTCACTATGCAACATTGCTGATCTTATTATTCCTAGGAAAGAAGTTTTCTCTCTCTTTCTCTCTTTATTTTGAATCTTTTAGAGAATTCTGCTTTGCAAAAATATATTTAACTTTTGGTTGCTTCAAGCTTTAGATAATGATTTTGTAGGGAGTACCTCTGAGGATTGAAATTGGTCCTCGTGATGTTTCAAGTGGGAGTGTGGTCATATCTAGAAGAGATGTTCCTGGGAAGCAGGGGAAAGTTTTTGGCATATCTATGGAACCTTCAATATTAGAAGCTTATGTGAAAGACCGGTTGGATGAGATCCAATCATCTCTTCTTCAGAGGGCAATATCCTTTCGGGACAGGTGTGCTCTCTTGCTCACGCAATTATTCTTTTTCTTTTCAAGGCAAAGAGAGATTGACCAATCATAAATTTTTTTGAGCTCTGTTGCTCATCCTGGTCACCTAGTACCTCTTCTTTAGATTGAAATCAAACTTAATATTCAAGCTAAAGAATATCATATGGATACGATAACAATGTCACTCTAAAGCATGTGTGCTACACTACTGAAATTGGTGAACCTGGTCTTTCATTTGTAAACAGCAGATTATAAACTGTATGACTACCCTCTTGTTTGCAGAGCTATTTATTTAGCTTCTTTAACTTAATGATAACCCCTGAAGAATTTGGGATAGCAACCTATATAAGAGCTGGTTTAACAATCTTTCATTAGACTAGGGATTAGTATGTTTGGATTTAATCATAATGATCTTGATCCCTAAAGAAGTAAATTAGTAGAATTCAAGGTAATAACTTTCTATCAATCTTATATCTACTCTCTTTTTTTTTAATATATATCTAATCTTATATCAATCTTAAATTAGTAGAATTCAAGGTAAGCCTATATCTACTTTTTTGAAAATAAATCTTATATCTGCCTAATTCATTAAACTAGCAAGATCTTCTCTGAAGTATTCCCACCGTCTGTACCTGCAAATTCCAATTGTGGACAAGGCCAAAAAGGATAAAAAAAATTCACTGAGTATGGGGATTTTTAACTTCCTGACGGTGGCTCCAATTACTATTTTTGAATCATTTTGGCTGATTAGATTTTCATCTAGCCAGTAATAAATTGTATGGTTTCATGGTAACAACATGGATGGATTATTATATCTGTCTCTCTTGTAAAGCTGTAATTATCTGGAAAGCTTCACGGAGTGCATTCAATTGAATAGATTTTTTTGTGTTTCTTGGGACTCTCCTTGGTTCATTGCCCTTCTTTGTAATTCTTCCTTACTCTTTTTGCAGTAACATTGTGGATGTGAGCTCTTATGAAGAACTCAAGGAAGTAATATCCTTGGGCAAATGGGCTAGGGGTCCTTGGTCAGCTAGGTGGAGTACTTCTCTAAGATAATGACAATAGCTGTATCAGAAGTATTTCACTTATTCATCTGGCAGCATATAGACGTGCACATTTGTAAGTCTAACAATATGTTTCTATCATTGGTGCAGTGATGCAGATGAATTAAGAGTTAAAGAAGAAACAGGGGCAACAATTCGCTGTTTCCCCTTTGAACAGCCCCAGGGGACCAAAACATGCTTGATGACAGGCAACTCTGCAAAGGAAGTTGCCATTTTTGCAAAATCTTATTAAGTCTTTGGTACGCTTGATTTTCAAGCATATGGACCATCTCATTTTGCTGTTTGATGTCATAAATTTTGTCCAGGTTTCTGTGCCCTCATCCTCTCCTCTATAAGCATGTGGCTTTGATTTCGGTTACTGAAACAGCATACATAATTGTTTATGCATTGTTAAAGCTTTGTCTTGTTGTTATGTTCTTGCCCCACTTTGAGGGGGACTAGGACGACAATTTATAGCTATGGTCTGATATAGCAATATTCTTTTATATAGGCGAGAATGATTTGTATTTTTATCTGGTGCCATGTTTTTCTTAATGGAGGTTCTTCATGAAATGGCTAATCTCGGCATAGCTTGTTTATGGTAGGCAGATAGATTGTCTTTCCTCAGCCACCTGCACATGCAGGCACATGCCAACACATGCAGGGCTTATGACTTTCTGATTTTGTTTTGGTTACTTGGGTTCTTTATAATATATATATGTTTTCTGGATTTTGGCTGCCAAGGTTTGGGTTTGAGACACGTGGGGTTTAGATTATTTGATTTTTGATCATTAGCAAAAAGGGTTTGTTTGCATGCATTTTTCTTTTCTTTGTTCTCATCTATTTTAGTTCACTATATAAATGGTATGCCAAATTGAGTGGAAAACATCTTTTCTGTACTTCCTAAGGTGGTGGCCTAATTAATGTCCTCTTGTTCGAATTATACATGTTGGATGAGCACGCCCTGTTTCTATCTACTTCTAGTTTACAAGCTCACATGCTGAAACTCTTGATTCATGAAAGTGAATGATGCAAAAGAAAGGGTTACAAAAAAAGTGGGATAGAAATGGAAAATTGTGAAAGGAGGGGGGTCGCACCTCCAAATAAATAAAATAAAGAGTAATATGGGGAGGAGTAATTTCAGCAAGTGTTGCTATCAAGGACCTCTGAACACGTATAACGGCTTCACTCTTTGCCGGGGCCTTTGGTGTTTGAAAGCAGAAGGTGGTGGGTTCTTCTCTAATCACAAACGCACTCACGGTTGCATCAGGGCCGTAGAATGCACAATTGTGTAGGGCCCGCTCCTGACGTGGAAGGCTAAGATGCAATTGGACGTGTGTAACTTGCAATTGACAAGAGGCAAGGGGGGAATCTTTTGACTTTGGTGGCCTGTCGGGGTTCCTTACTTGAGAGAGGGTGGGGTTCTTTCCGTGGAATAAAAGTCACGCGGTTTCGCGCAGGGAAAGGTGGGAAGCCCAAAATTTTGACCCTAATAAAAAGGAAGGTATCGAAATTATTAATTTACCATAAAATTAGGATGTCGCATTGCAAAAGCCAAAAGCTTCTTTCCTTAATTACATTTTTTTCTTGTCTCACTTGCAAAATAAACCCTTAATCTTATTGTTATTTTAATTGACTGAAATTAATCCATAGTAGTGTGATATAATTAATATAATATATATATATATATTAGTTCTTCAATCTCCTTTATTGACTTGTGTTTGCATCATGTTGGGTACAAATTCAACTACGAAGTTCATCTGCAATTGAGATTTTTATATTAGAAGCACCCTTGTTTTATCTGATATATTTTGTCATCCTGCAAAAAGGAATAGTTGATGCAAATCAGAGTTCGCTTTACATTTACATCCTTTATGTCAAGAATTCATCGTAGACCAAATTTGTAGTTGTTGATATTTTGATAAATAGAGTAGTTCACTTTTACAAAGAGATTTAATTCCAAAAAAAAAGAAATTGTTGTGGTCGTTAGCAATTTTAATTAAGTTGTTTTGGTTGAAGAATAAACGATGGGAGTTGCCTGTAAATATAGAAAGAGTTGATGGTTATAAAAATAAGAAAAGGATAGAAAAAAAGAATTCTAAGGGGAAAACGAAAATTTGGGTAAATGCGGTGCCCAAGGATAAATGTTTCATCTCAATAAATCGCGGCCTTGATTGGTCACTATTTGACTATTGACTTTGTTGTTGGGCTCTTTGCTGTGTAAGCACCCAAATCGAGACTTCCAGAATTTTAATTTATCTTTTGCTTTTTTTTATTTGTTTATTTTTATTATTTTATATTAGGAATTCCATTGTTGGCAAGGACTCAAATTGTGAGACTCCTCCAAGGGTATTCTCGACAGAACAGGTCAAAAGACAAGGACATAATCGGCACAAAGTTCATCTTAAATACTTGGTGATAGGGCATCTTCAGTGTTGATCCAAACAGGGAAGAAGCTAGGCGCCACCCCAACCAGAAGAAGAAGATTGAATAATCGGAAGAGAGAAGGTCCAGATTGCCGTTGTGCGGTCCGACAATCGGACGGTCATTATTTATTTGGTAAAGCCGCGTTCTTCCTGATCTTCTTTAACTGTCTAACAACAACAAAAAGGAGAGAAGAATCGGAACCGACGATGGAGTTTTGAGGGGATTTGTTTTGGATGCGATCGGTTTGTGATTTATATCTGGCAAAGGATTTCGACAATCATCAAATTTGGCGGAGGCGATTGTTATTTTTGATTTGATTTTTTGAAAGAAAAGACAGGTATTGAAAACCCTAGATTTTGAATTTCTACGCTTTGTTTGTGGTTGTTTTTCCCTTCTTCAAAAAAAATTAAAGCAGTGGAGTCCCCCATCGGATTCGGCTTTGGTCAGATCTCAAAGAATCTTAATCAAAGGATGAGCAGATTTGGGGTTTTTTGGAAGAATTCATTGAAGAAACTTGTTGAAGAGAAGGCGATTTCTTGTTCGGATTCTTCTAGATCAACCTTAGGCATAGGCGGCATTGAATTGATTAAACTTTTCTTCGTCACTGCCGGAGATTTTTGTCCATGAAGCTCTCGGCATCGTTAGCTGCAGGAGCTTTTTGAAAAGGAGTTTTTATTGCATAAAAATAGGCGTCACCATTGCTCTGGTCCCAATAATAGGCTTCAAGAATTAGGCTATTTGTATAATCAACCTAGCTGCTTGGCAAATCAAGAACTAGAGACAATTTCTGGGAGCTGTCTTGTTGCTGCGATAGATTGATTAGATAGAAATTTTTAGGGTGTTTGTTTTTATTATCAGTTGCTATGATGATGATTGCTTGCCTATGCGTTGCTGACGTGTTTATCTTCTCATGAATTTGGTATTTCATGTTTATATGATTTGGATCTATGGGTTTTGGGTTATATTTTCTGATTTAAGGAGCCTCGTGTGCTTGTTTGTGAAAATCAAAACTCCATAGCTGCAGAAAAGAGGTTTAGAACAATTGAAGGGGAGAATTTTGTTTGTCCTGTGAAGGGGGACTAGGAGATCTTTGCTGATGTTTTGGCCCATGGTCAGGGTGCGGGCAGATGGTTTTGACATGAAGCAGCTTGGCTGCCATGTCTTTTTAGGCATAGATTGAAACAACTGTATATCTGTTATTGCTGGAAGTAATTATGTGGAAATAATGCTTAGCAAAGAACACAGTTTGTTAAATCTGTAGCTCTACCTGTTTTGATGTTGATACCTTTACTGTATAGGTTTTGTTGTTCGCAAAAGAATCCTGATTCGAAGCATTAGGAACAAACTTTATCCAAAGTTACATTCTCAATTGAGGGAAGTTTTCCTGGACTTCAAGTCAGGATTATCTGCCTCAAGGTAAATGACCTTTGGAGGCATATGCTGGTAGCCTTGTTAGCAGCTTTGGGGCTCAATAAACTGATGAATCTCTTTTATTTAGTGGATTGGATGTTTTAAGCTTGTTTATTTGTCCCCCTTTTTTTTTGTTTGTATATAAGGCTGATCTTGTTCTTGGATGTTGTTATTTTACTGGCAGTACGCGTTGAAGGCTTGAGTTGTAAAGTGATCTCTATATAGCAATCTGATCTGTTAAATATCTGACAAGATTGGAGGAACCCATTTTACTGTAAGTATCTAGGCCTTGTTATGTTATTACACAAAAAGGCAAAATTTTGAGAGCGAAGGACTTAAAAACTACATAACTTCATAATAATAGTCCGCATCACTTCACATATTTATTTTATACATATTCCATTTATGATAATTTTGCTGATAATTTTTTTATGTGTCAGCATGTGTATTTAATGTCATTTGTAGCATGGATGCAGATTTGATTGGAGCTTTGTTTTAATTTTTTGCAGAGCGGTATTTGTACTTGCCCCAGGAGTTTCTCTTCTCCTCTGGTGTCAAGTAGGAAGCAAGAAGCCACGGCATCCTGCAAGACTTGTCGTGGTAGACCATTAGTTGATGGGATAGGGTCTGTGTCTGCAGGCATGATGAGCACAGTAGGTCTGGAACTTACAAGTTTTATAAACCCAGACTTGACTTGGAAGACAGTGTCGAAGGGGAATAGGAGTGGCACCAGGCGTACAAGGAAACTGGGTGCAAAAAACTTGACGATGGGAATGGGGCTAGCTGATAAAAATGCCAGAACAGCGGAGGATGTTACAGTTTCTGAGTCTGAGAAGGTTAAATTGCATTCTTTTGTGCTTATAAAACTACCCTCATTTGCTCTTGTTTGTTTTAACTAATTCTCTGCTTTTCTATTAGCAGCTTGGTGTGGATGTTTTAGGACGGCGCTTTAGTGACAAAGTAGAGCAGGTGCCAATTAAGAAAAGAAGATTTATGTTCCGGTCTACATCACCTCCACCACCACTGACCCCTTTGCTGCACCTTGAAGCCTCTGGACAGGATGTAGATTTTCAATCTGCATCAGGTAAAAATTCTGGTTCAAATTCAGCTCAGAGGCGACGGCTCAAGAAAACTGATATTTTGACCAAGTCAACTGTTGCTGTTGATGATGGGAAGTTTTCAGAGGTAATAAATGATGTCGAGGATTTCTCAGGGATTGAAATACTTGCAGCTGCTGCTTGCAGTGATAGTATGGGAGATGATGTTACTGAAAATGAGGGAAATACGTTACTAGAAGCATCAACACAAGAGAGAATTGAGTCTTCAGCTTCTGCAATACCTTTGGAAGAAACTACTGCTTCATTGGAGACACCTTGTTGCTCCCCAAAAGATTCGGTAAATGAAGGTAAAACTGAGGGTTCATCTTCCCAGGATAATTCTTCTGCTGCTTTGCAGACAGCTTGTTGCTCCCCAAAAGTTTCAGTAATGGAAGGTAAAACTGAGGGTTCATCTTCCCAGGATAATTCTTCTGCTGCTTTGCATGAATCTCTTGGAGATAGGGATAACCCAACAGCAGGAAGGTCCATCCCCTTGCCAGATGATAGGTTACTCTGGGATTTAAATCTTTCAATGGATGCTTGGCCTTGTGATGGTGGGAATATTGATTCTCAAAAGGATGCTGTGGATAATACATCTGTGAGAAGTGAAGAGCTGCAGACTAAGGAACCTCAAGATATCGAAAATGATACTATGAACAGAGTGGTTTCATCTGATGTTGATGGCAACGACGAGTGTAACAAGATGACTTCAGACTTGAAAATCATGCCTGTTGGAACTGATGATTTGAGTGGAGAGAAACAGGAATCTGAAGGATGCTCTGGCTCCATTGAGAATAAAACTGAACATGTTCCAGTGCCAGTGGTTGATGCTGAGAATTCCTTGATCTGTGCTGCTGCTGAGACAAATGCCCCCACTGAGGCAGGAAACATGGATCAATGCCTAAGTCATTCTCCTCTTCCTGGATTGGATAAGAGCACACCTGGGTCTGAGGGAAACCGAGAAACATCATTTTCAACTCATAATATTGAGCTGATCACAGTAGGGTGTATTTCTGAGGCAGAGGTGGGCAAAACTGTTCGTGGAGAAAATGCTCAGGTCGAGGAGTCTGATGTTGCTTCTCCCTATGTACCAGTTTTAGAGACGGTTGCTAATGACGTTCAGAAAACCAGTGTTAATGAAGATGATAAGGATCATGGAATAGATTCTGGCTTGCATGATGTTAAAAGTTTTGCTCAGGACCTGGATAATCCTCGACCTCTAGAACCCCCTGAAGATGAGCATGCAAATGGGACAGAGGAGATGGACACATGCCATCCTTCACCAAAGTCTGAAGATATGTCCATATCGGATGATTATATTGTGGAGGCTATGGACCGAACTGATGGAGCTTCTTCAACGTATACTGCTCAAACTGATTCTGATACTCATGTTAGGTCTGAGGCACTGTTGCAAAAGTCTTCCAGAAATTTTGTTGCTACTTCAGGAGCTGGTGAGTTTTCTGCTCATGAGGCATGTAGAAATTATGTTAATGGTCCTACAAGCTGCTTGGATAAGGCCAACCTGAATGATCTTTCTAATGAAAGCCATGACTCTGCTGTTTCTCAAGATAAGGTATTGACAGTTGGAATCGGAACCCACTCAGAAGTTCAGGCTGGTTATGATTCACAGTTTGAGGATGGGGAGTTGAGGGAATCAGATGTTCACTGTTGGGAGGAAGCCGAACAGGTGGACTATGACACTGAATTTGAGGAAGAAAGATCATTTGGCTTGGAAGCTGAGAGTGGTGAGAAGAAATTACAGGCAGAAAGAGGGTCAAGTCCTGATGTAACTGGAAATTTTAAATATTGCGAAACTGGAGATGCTTTGAGGGAAAATTCAGTGAGCTTAAAGTTGAGAACTGTGGAAGTGTCTGATGGTGAAACAAAGAAAACCGATTGCTTGGATGGGTCTAATGTCAGAGATTATGATTTTAAGGTAACGAAAAGGGAGTTGCTTTCCCGTGTTGAAGGATCATTATCCTCTGATGCTGTCCATAGAAGCAGGTGAACTTTTTTGATCCATTGTCTATTAACTTTGATGTACATTTCTAGCTTTTTGTGTAATTGCTGATTATTCTAATATTACAGGTCTGACAATTTTGATGGTTCGTTTCCTCGAGCTGAGAGGGAGGCTGGTTCTGACAAATTCATGGGCAGGGATAGATCTGCTTCACATATGCGTGGCAGAAGCCCAGTAGGTGGTCACTATTTCAATCCTTCAGCTAGTTATTGGGATTCTAAACGGCAGAATTCACCTATTTATCATGGTCCTTACAATTTTGGGCGCCCCAGACCAAAAAGTGTTGTGGAGAGCCGTGGATATCCGATGGCCACAGACCAAGCATCTTCAGAAGCTACT
The DNA here is from genome assembly GCF_000208745.1 of Theobroma cacao. Taxonomy (NCBI): domain Eukaryota; kingdom Viridiplantae; phylum Streptophyta; class Magnoliopsida; order Malvales; family Malvaceae; genus Theobroma; species Theobroma cacao. The sequence continues at coordinate 29,117,534 of NC_030852.1, forward strand.
GGTGTTGCAAGACCTGACAACCGCATTAACAGGCAATATATGGGCTCCTCCAATGGTTTGTATAGACCTCTCTTTAGAAGGAGATCACCAGTCGAAAGAGATGATTCCTATGGTATGCATACAAGAATGGCAACTGTAAGAGATACTAGTCCTGATCGGACTAGGTTTAGAAGATACCCACAGGGGTTTAGTAGAGGCATCAGAGATGAATATCTCAGGCATATTCCTGATGATGGCACAGAATATTTTAGTCGCATGCCACATCGTCTAGGCAGGAGAGAAAGAAGCATTTCCCCCCATGGTAGACCTCATTATACTTTACCTTACAAGAAAACTCGGTCAAGATCAAGGAGCCGCTCTCCCATTGGTTGGTTATTGCCAAGGGATCGAAATGAGGGTTCAAGACGTCGCAGCAGGTCACCAGATTTTAGGTCTGATGCTAGAGTAGATAGGGTGAGGTTGCCATTTCCAAAGCGTTTTGCAGCAGATTATGGAGAGGAGTTTATTTCCCCACCAAGAAGTCGGATTTCACCACAGCGAAATTCCAGGATGTTTGAGGATCGAAATGCTGGCTTAGACCATTTTAGGGGCCGGAAATCACCTGTGAGGATGTTTCGGCAGGGCCAAAGGTTAGATCAAGGGCACCCAATTCGGAGATCGAATTCAGATGATTACTTCAGACACATGATTCGACCCAGAAGATTTCCTGATATGGCTGGTGGTGGTAAAGGATGTAAATATGAAGGCAGTGATGATGATAAACATGGCAGCAGATATGAGATGATTCATCGAGTGAGGCGGTATGATACCGATGGTGCAGTCCGGCGGTTTCGGTATAATGCAGAAGATTCATATGTGGCTAATAACTCTTTAACTGTGACTAATGCAATTGGGGTCTCATCTAGGAGGCCTGATGATGCACCTAGGACAGCTAGTGAAGATAGGTCATTTAAGATGCAACAACCGTGAGAGGATGTGGTTGGAAAGGGAGATGTGTAACTTGGAAGAGGTATATCTCTTTCTCCTTTACCTAGTCTGGCTGTATTTGCCGGTGGATGGGAGATGTTTTTTTTTCTGCTTTTATCATTTCCATTTATTGGGCAGGATGCATCTTAGTTGTGTCTGATTTTTTGGTTGGTAGCCTCCCTTAGCAAAGAAAATTTTTTCTCCTCTTAGGTTTGGTGTTCATTTTCTACAGTTTCCTCTTTACACCTTTTAATGGTCATTTTCTTCTTGCCTAGAAGGTTGTCGCCACCTCTGTATGCGAGGCAATTAAGGTATAATGGTTAAGTCGAAATTAAGGTTTCCTTTTTTCTTTTTTTTGGGTGCAATGCTTCAATTTAATTTTAAAGGCTTTTGCCATTTCGTCTTTTCTGTGTCTCGGCTGTTAAAGATAGGTAATCGTTTTAGAGCTCATTTATGCTGATTGCTCAACTTGAAAAGTAACTATGTCAGGATAACTATATCACATTTTTCTAAAATAGTTCATCTTACAAACCTCGTCGCATCAATACTTTACCCGTCCATTGCTTTATTAGTAGCTCGTAAAACCCTGGAAAAAGGGAACTAAATTTTAATTAGATCTTCATCTGAAATCTGCATAGCTCCTCCATACCACAAGGTAATCTTGTCAACTAAGGCTTATTTGTATTGTAGGTTTTAAAAACTGTTAAGTTAATCGTGGAGGGTTAATGTTAGAAATGGTAAAAATTGCAACCCATCAAATTTACATTGACACTGAATCGAAATCCTTCTGATGTTACAGATATAAACAGAAATGTATGATTTACCTCGTGGGATTACATAGACTGACAGTTGGATTTAATGGCCCGAAGAGGCGCATAAAGATAAAAGTAGGGACGGCTCTTCCTTCTGGTCACCAGACGAAGCTAATCGACTCAAAATGCAAGTTATCTGCCAAACCAGAAGAACAGATTGCAGCCACTTCTTGTCGCATTTCTCTCGGTCCACTTACAATAACACCAACGCTGGTTCCCTTGCGCTCAAACAATATCTCTGCCACAAACAGAACATAGAAGTGTCAAGCAATTTAGAATATGCCAAATATGTATAGGATGCTATATTCATAGCCATACATATTGCTATATGTGGGCCAAGTTTCCTTGTAACTTTATGGAGAGAACCGTAAAGAAAATTAACCTACTTTTTAAGTCAGGTCTTTCACCATAATGGACCTTGGTCGCTTGGAGTAAAGACTGGTGCGGAAGGCTTTCTAGTTCTCTGTCAGCATTGTGAAACCATGCTGGGGATGTCTTGGGTGGAGTATCCATGCTTTGGATCTGTCTCGTCCCCTTGCCGTTCTGTTTCTTGCTCCAGAGAAAAACAGCAGTTACCGTCATGGCTATGGCGGTGCATAGGAATAACATGTTTAGAGCAGCTCTTGCTGAGCCAGCGTATATCATACCAGTATTATGGTCAATTGGGTATATATAGTATCGTGTTAGAATGCCAAGGAGAAGAAGAAAGATGACAAACGAAGATGATATTATCACTCCAAACCAGAGCCAGCTATTTGGGCCTAAAATTGCAGAAACTGGTGCATCTAATGCATTAGGCTTGAACCATACATTTTGCAGGGGCCTGCGGTTATCTGTAGCTGGCTCTTTATCTCTTGTTACATAAGCTTCAATCTGCAATTTTAAGCAGGAAATATCTACCGTGGCGCCTGAAACTGGGAGTAGCAATTCTAACATGGTAAGATCTACAGATTTCTTGAATGCGCATATGAGGAAAATCTGCGGAATCCTGTCACTACTGCTACTGGCCTTAAAGAGGAGCTCTCGGATAATTGAGATCAAAGGAGTAAAGCCGCTACCTCCACTCAGCATCACGAGTGTGTCATGCCTGCAGCGCATGTAGAACATGTTATTGTTTGCTTGGTAAGAAGTGGGCACAAAGGCTTTATCAGATTTATCGCTGCAAAAACAGGGGCAGAGCTCATTTTTTTTTGCTAAGTACCTTAGAAAAGGAGTTGAAGCAGGCCCATAAGGTCCTTCAATGCAGACCTCAAGGTGATCTATAGGTGAAGGGGATGACAGCTTCTGGTACAACTCAGAAGACCAACTTCCTTCACTTTTGATGACAATGCTCAGCTTGTCGGGATTCATATTGCTGCTGGAGGTAATTGTAAAAGGATGCCACTGCAGCTTGGAAATGCCACGCACATTTACAAAAACCATGCTTGTAGGAGTGTAACTCAATTCTGATACCAGAATAAACAAAAAGAGAGTCAATCATCCGAGGTTTTTCTCCTTTCTTTTTCTTTTCAAGTAACGAAAAGAGTTAAAACTCAAAGGTCCCATCTATGATACCAGTACAGCTTTTTCTCTGAAACTGGAAAAATAACTATTTTAGGCAACCGGCAGAAAGTCACGTGTGAGTAAAAAGTTTTAACTTACCTGGGCTTTTGGAGAAGTTCAACTCAACAGTTTCACATGGTAATATACGTGCTGAAACCAAGCTAATCCTTTGTTGGGATTGTAAGAATCTTAGACATCGATCTATGAGGAAGAGGTAGAAACCAGGAAGCATGATGCAAGAGTAGGAGAACCCCACATGGAAGACGAAGAAGACAACGAAGAGAATGTAGAGATGATGAGTGTAATAGAAGAGCTCAAACATTTTTCGCCTTATTTGGGGGAGGCTTGTTGCCCACATGGCTAATCCAGAGACCAATGCTATTTCTCCAGCCACATTTGAAACATCGACCTTATCCCATTTAAGCACCTGCAGGCAAGCACAATTATCTACTTTGCAACTGCAGGAAATAAAAGAACACGAATGGAGAGATCATTTATTCTTTTCAAACTATTAAGTGGAAAATGTGTAGGTGATGCGTGGATTCCTAAAGTCCAACTCTTTGGGTTCAATGTAGATGATCTGTAATTAGTTTAAATGTAGAAGATGTTAAAATGTGATCAAGTAGAGCGTGTTAAAGCCCCCTCAAAATGCTTCAATGGTTACTAAGCCTCCACATTTGGTTGTTGTTCTGATATTCAAGGTGTATGATCCTCGAACCAGGAATGGCTGATGGTGCCTGTAATTAGCTTGACCGCTCTTGTGCATAGAGGGTTTTGACATTATTTACATCTTCATATTGAAATGATTATTTCATTACTTATGAAAGTAAAAAAGAATGTTGTTATTTACCTCTGACATCTGCTTTGTCTTGGCCCAGAAGATAATGAAACATAAGCCGTGGGCTGTGAAAATGGTCATAGCTATATGCCCAATCCAAATATGATACTTGACACTTGCTTCTGAGGTAAGGCCAATAAGCCGCAAAACTGATGATCCTCTAGTCACCGGGAAGAAGAGAAAAGCTAGGCAAATGTTGCCTACAAGACCAAGTGCTAGACCTGACATTTCCAACTTAGCCTCCCACCTGCCAGGAAAACGGAAACCGTCATCAAATTATTCCCCAAATTGGAACCAATTTTATTATCTTAGCCAAGTAAAAGGCACTGTCACTGCTAGAATTCAGTGGAATAAGATTCTTACACTAGCAGTCCACTCTTTGCAGCCATTTGGTCGATATGCACGAACATATGATTCAAGTAGGAAGAGGTTGACCAAACTAACAGCGCAACAAACATGGTTAGAAATGAGAGCTCCATCCAAGAAACAATACCGAGAGGACCTCTCACGATCGCTGGTTGCTTCAAAGTGGCAAGCCTCGATGTTTGAACCATTCTGCTCCCAAGAAATCAGCAGCCAGCAGTTTACTACTCAAGTATATGACACAAAACACTATTGAAAAAGAAACTAATACTTGAAGATGTACCTATGGCGGTTGTGATCAGCATCTTTCTTTCCCAAATGAAGGTAAATACAGCCCATTGTAGCAATGAAGAGGATGGGGAATGTGTAAATCAGCATAGATGCACCTATATCCAAGCTCAGTTAGAAAAAAAAAAAAAACTTCAAAAAGAACAAAACGAACTACAGAAGACTCTGAAAAACTGAACTGCTCTTCGATACCTTGGTTTCCAAAGTATGTTGACTTTGTTTTTGCACGGATTTCTGGCATCCAATGCTCAAAATATAAATTCGTGGGCATCATGATCCACAGCACCATGTAGGCAAGAAAAACCAGTACTAAGAACAGCTTAATGGCTGCTCTAACCATCTTCATTATGTTCTCAGGAACCACTTTCTTGGACAACATCTGAACCCCTCCTTCTCACGCTGCCTATAATCCAATTGTAGCGATTATTCTACCTTTATATAGCAAGAATGTCAAACAATATATAAAAAGAGAAAAAAAAAATGGGGGGTATAATGTAAGGAGCAAGGCGTGTGTACCACGTTCATCAAGAACGAATGCATGTATTAATGGCTCTGCAAGCCAAATTATACGTCCATTAATATCGTACAAATAAGAATAAACGTATTTTTCCAAGTTGCTGACTTCTGATGTTGGAACGTTGCAACGCCATGAATTTAGCGTTCATTCCATTGCAGTTGTCTTATTTATTTAAATAGTTAATTTTCCTTTTAAAATTTGTCTAGTGGTCAAATCTCAAATAAACAAAGAAACACTTAAAAACTTTTTAGGTTCACAAAATTACTCAAGATTCTTATTATTGCTCTCTTTTCAAGAAGCAATTATTAGAACTTGATGTTGGTCCTTGTTTTGTCCGAGGATGGAAATTGGTAGAATATTGGTCGTTGATCCCTAAAGACAGGCTTGAGTGAATAATTATGCTGGCTTTATTTGTGGCCTGATGGACTGCGTCAGCGTCTGTTTCGCCTCTATATTGCTTTGACGTTTCCTTTTTCTTTGTTGCCTTTGGTCAAACCATTTTGAGTTGGTTTGCCACTGTGTTAAGGGCATGCTTATTGGAGTCTGCGTCATATATTCTAAATCACTGTACTAAATGAGTCAGGTTAATGCTTAAGCATAATTTTGGAGGTAAAAATACTGTTTCAACTTCTCTAACATAATTAACATAAGTTTCCTTTAGAGCCTAAGTCTGGAATTGGGAGGCGTTTAGTTTATACTATTCTATAAGCAAATTAGGTTTGTATTTTTAATATTTTTTATTGTGTTTCATTTTTCACACAAAACTCATAGTGTCCTAGTCTACACCAATCCCAATCCCTATATATGAGGTATTGGATTTGCTTAAGAACTGTTTTACCTCCCGTTTAGTGGAGTTTCTCATCAGCCCTTTGCTTCATCCCTTGGCTGCATTACAACATTTGAAAATTTAAACTTGGAACTAAGCTTCAAGAAGGGGCGGTTTGAAGGGAACTTCAACTCCCCTTGACTATTAGTACACTTAACATATCTTCTCCCCCTATACGGCTTCCTCCACTTTAACTCCAATATCCAGCTTTTAAGATAAAAATTTTGAAAATTCAAGTGTTCTTGGAACACTAGAGAGAATCTAGTTAAGGCAGAAAAATTTCCTTCCTTTTAGTGCTTCATAATTCCATCACTCATCTACTCTTGGAGAACACTTGCATGCTCTCGGGTTTTTTCTTGGTGAATGACGATAGTGGCAGCTTTTGAAAGGACTAGAAATGAAAATGGAAATAAGGTTGTTGAACTTCTTGGAGATGTAGAAATGATGGAGAAACTTGAAGAAATTGGTTGAAGCTCTTGGCTGCCTAAGGGAGCGTGTGGCCGAATGCTGAAATTTTCAAAGGGAGGCGGAATTCTCAAGGCTCAAGGCTTCCTTTTATTATGTTTAATTTGTCTAAGCTTTTCCTTGCCGCCCCCATGCACCACTCGACATTCTTGCATGCAACGTTTCTTCCCTGAATATTCGGTCAAAACATCATGAAAACTATTAATTACCAGCTTTTGGTTTCCTTACTTGCCATGCATAAGGACATGTGGCCATGATTCTTTGCTCCAAATTTTGATACATGACCGCATGTTTTGTAAAACATAGTTTTGTATACTTTTTTTATTGAATTCTTTGAATTTTAAATTCAAGTATAAATATATTTAAACATACTTTTAATTATTTTTGCCAAATTCTTTTCTATCATAAATTCTTCGATCCGTAACTTCTTCACTCTCCACTTTAACCGAACTTTCTTCTATAAAACCAGTTTATAATATTTTAATATTTTATTCAATCACTATTAATAAAAATTATTATTTTATTATAAAAATATTGTTTTAATTCTATGTCAATTTTTTTTTTATTTTCATTTGACGATTCTCATCGATAATAACCACAATTCATTTTTATTAGCAAAATCTATCTATTAAATTAACATCAAGAGAAATAAAATGTTACAAGAGAAAACAGTTGAGTTTATAGGATGATAAAATTATAGGATATAATAATCTATATAGTATTAGGCAAACATCATAAATGTATCACAAAGTGAAGCTAATGTATTCAAATTGAAGGTTATCTGCCAATCCAGATGCACAAATTTTTGCAACCTCGTGGCGCATCTTCCTTGGCCCGCATGCAAGAACCCCTACGTCTGATTCTTTAATGTCGAACAGTATTTCTGCAATATTAAGAGAAAAACTGTCAGTTCTGCAAATTTATCACTTCCAAGCTGGTTTTACTGTCAATGTGAAAGCCGTAATAGCAGTATCAGCTTACTCTTGAGATCAGGTCTTGAACCAAAATGCACCTTGGTTGCTTGGACAAGGGACTGATGCGGAAGGCTTTCCAGCTCTCTGTCTGCACCACAAAACCATGATCCTGGTGATGTTGTTGGTGTTGGTACTTCTGTGTTCTGAATTTGGTTTATTTCCCATGCATTCTGTTTCTTGCGCCAGAGGAAAACTAAGCTGGAAACGACGAAAATGCAAGCACAAACAAGGAACATGTCCCAAAGTGCTCTATAAGAGAAATGGTAGATCTTTCCCGTGTTGTGATCTATAGGATATATGTAGTAACCAGTCACAATGCTCAAAAGTAGCAGGAACATAATGAATGATGATGAGATTACGGCTCCAAGCCATAGCCAATTGTTGGGGCCTAGTGTTGCAGAAATGGGTGAGTCTAAGGGGCTTGGCTTGAACCATATTGTTTGGAGAGGTTCGTGGGTGTCAGCGTTTGGCTGATCTTTCTCGCTGGTGATATATGCTTCAATCTGCAATTGTAATTGGCAAATTTGTGCAGGAGTACCAGAGATGGGAAGCAGCAAGTCAAGCATGGCAAGGTCAGCTGAGTGCTTGAAGGCACAAATCATAACAACTCGTGGAACCTTGAAATCAGGCTTCTGGCTTTGGAAAATTATCTCTTGGATTATGGATATAAAAGGAGTAATGCCACTGCCTCCGCACACCAACACCAAAGACTCATGCCTGTAGAAATAAAAAACCAATCAAACTCAATGACCAAAATAATTCAAAGCTCAGTAGGTAACATTCTGTTGCCAACTTCCAACTGACCTTAGAAAATGATCTGAAAGAGGTCCATAGGGTCCTTCAGTTGATATTTCAAGATGATCCAAATTAGAGGAAGAGATTTCTTGGTACAACTTCTGAGACCAACTTCCTTCACTTTTGATGATCACGCTGAGCTTATCCTGTTCCGTGTTGCAATTGGAAGCTATTGTAAAAGGATGCCACTGCAGCTTGGAAATTCTCGGCACATTCACAAATAAGACGCTGGTCGGATTATAATACAACCCTGCAACGTCAAAAAGAAAAAAAAAATCAGTGAAACTAGTATTTAAGCTGAATTTCGGGGGATAAAATCAACCAGTGAGGGGTAATTACCAGGAGCCTTGCAGAAGTTCAGTTCAACGACGCCACATGGCAAGACGCGTGCTGACAATAGTCTGGCTCGGTGTCGGGATTGCAAGAATCTCAAGAATCGATCAATGAGGAAAAGGAAGATTCCAGGGAGGATCATGCAGAAATAGGTATCGCCAACATGCAACACATAGAAGACAATGTATACAAGGTAGAGATGGTGGGTGTAGAAGAACACTTCAAACATCTTTCGCCTAAAGCGAGGCATGCTTGTCACCCACATTGGTATTGCAATTACAATTGCGATCACTCCAGCTACATTTGATACATATGTTCTGCTCCATTCAATCATCTGCACAGCCGATCTTTCACTCAATCTTCATACTACAAATGTACACTCATGTCTTTACGTAACATTAAATGCTAATAATCAGGTTTTCTCACAACATGCATCTCTGAGTTCACTGCCCCTGCCTTTCTCCAATAGTTCTACCTCACGGGCCTATGATGGATTCTATGGCCCAACACTTTTTGAAATGTCACAACCCACATATAAAGCCCGATACCATATATTAAATTGGATTTCTTGCATGGCTGTAAAATCACTTATTACGGTTTATCTATCCAAAGAAAAATATGAATTTACACTTTAATTTCTTTGCACTTCTGATAAAGCAGAACGACTTTTTTCATGGAAACAGTGACACGTGTCACTAACTATGAACGTAAACAAATAAGGGAAAAGGAAATGTTCTATAAGAACAGGATATGCAAAATGCACCACTCATCTTTCCTTTTGAAAGGGGAGAAAAGAGTGTGACAGCAAAAGGAATCTAAACCCCACCTCTGTATTGCTCGCCACACTCCAACAAGAAAGACAACACGTTATTCTCCAACAGAGAAGATACACCCAATAGAAGATAAAGTGATAAGCACAAGTTCTTAAAGAAGGCATAGGTTTATCAGGATTAAAGGCTAGAATGCTAACTTGAAAAAGTTTTTTTTTTTCATTTTTTTTTTAAAGAGATGATTTATTGAGTTCAAATTAACTAATACCTCAGCCATTTGATCAGTCATGGCCCAGTAGATAATGAAGCCAATAGTATGTGCGACAAAAAGGATGTTTGAGACGTGACCAAGCCAAATATGATACTTGATGCTGGACTCTGAGGTAAGCCCTACTAGAGGCAAAAGTGACGATGCTCTTGTTACAGGGAAGAAGAGAAATGCCCAGCAAATGTTTCCGATGTATCCAAGTCTTAATGATACACTTCGGAATTTAGCTTGCCATCTGCCAAAGTACAAAATAATTGATCAACAATAATCCTTAAGAACCGTAAAACTTGAGCTCAAGCAGCCAAACAAAGCCAGTTGATTTATATAGAGACCAAATTATTTGAGATTGCAACGATCAGCAGATTGAAATCAATGGTGTACATATTGTGATGTAAACTGCTTTTGTTGTGAATATTGAAAACCATAGTAAGGGATTAATTCAGAAAGAGATATGGAGGCATCAGAAGGATGCAAGCCTACTAAAGCCATGTAAAGAGATCATTGTTTACAGATGAATTCAAGCTTAAATAGAACAAACAAATTAAAAGGGGTGTTCATACATACATTTTCTCCCCAACTCCATCCATGTGCAGGTGACCAAAGCTGACATACAAGTAGTTGGCGAGGGACCAGATCATGAGAGCAACAAACATGGCCGAAAAAATGAGATCCAATGCAGAAACGATTCCAAGGGGAGCCATGACGAGCACCGGACGTTTCAAGAAGGCAACAGCACCCGAGCTATTAAAAATCAACAACAGAGATCAAATTAATTCTCTTCATAAATAGTACAACAAGACAACAGATGAAAAAGGAAGTGCTGAAAGACGGTCTAAAGAAAATCCAACCTTTTGGAGTTAGACGCTCTCGATTTCTTCTGAAAGTGGAGATAAGCGCAACCAAAAGCAGCAATGAACATCATAGGGAAAGAAAATAGCAAAAGATTTGTCCCTGTTAAAATGTCATGATGATGAAGTCATGAGAAGAAGGAAAGGGTGCAACGCATGTATGCAAAAATCAAAAAGAAGAAGAAGAATCAAACAGAAGCAGCAGCAGCAGCAGCAACAAACAACAACCTTGTGCTGCATAATAAGTTGAATTGAGCTTGCTATCTAGCTTGGGTCTCCATGTATTTTTGTAAAGTTTTGTTGGCAACATAACCCAAATCGTCAACCACCCAAGAAAAACCACAAGGAAGATCATCCGCATCATTGCGTGGCTGCTCATCTTCTCGCCTTTAGTTCAAAGTCAGGAAATGAACCCAGGCTGCTTTAACCGTATGTGTGGTAATAAAGAGTGAACTTTGATGTTCTATTTATATGCACTGGCCCTAGCATATCTCTTCCGAAAAGGATTTAAAGAAAACTTGACATATAGCTTTCTGCGTAATCATAATTAGAGTACCCAAAATAACAGCATGAAACATGCTTACATACACTTGCTAGTATTGAGGATGTACATTTTGCACATTGTTACTTCTTTGATATTTTTTTTGAAGGTTTACTTCTTTGATATAATAACGTTGATTTGGGATTTCCACAAAGTCAACGCTTTCCCCTGCGATTATGACTCTTATAATAAGGAAGAGGCAGTACATAAATTTCAAATTAAGCAGAATATGTTATTTTGCCTGTAATTAAAATTCTTTTAGGCCTGAAAGTGATGTTTAGATTCATTGAGGTATAAAATGATAACCCAGAGAATTTAAGCTCTGATTTACCAGCAACCAAGCAGATATCTCGATCTTAGGAGGAATATATGAATTAATTATAGGGATCTGTGCTTTCAACGCAAGTACAGTTGACTTTAATTTTTGGGTATGCTAGTACTGATTGTAGGAAGAACTACAAAAGACTTTACATTTATAGGAAGGGAATATGCTTCATCTCTTTCAATTTGTTATCTGTTACGCATGCAAAAACTAAAATCAAGCAGCTTCTCAATGTATAAAAAATTCCACAAGTTATTGCTATATATTTATCGTATTAATTTTGACGTCGCCAATTGATTGGAGGCAAAGTCGTCTTAACAAATATTTTGATAACAAAAATGTGGTTTCATCCCTAGCTAGGCCTTGTCTGCCTTCATCAGGTAGGCCAATAAGACAATAATAACTAATGATTTATACGATAGTGCGTAATAGTAGATGGATAAATAATGAAGAAGCTTTTCAACTCATCAACAATATGAATGCAAGACAGATTGATCTCATCAAACAGGAGTTTCAAATCTTTAACAGAATGGAATTTACCAGTATGTTGGATCAGTAATATTTACAAGTTCCTAAGGACCATTGTTCCAAAACCAATGCCAAGAAAAGTTGCAATGGCGATTCCAAAAATCCCCGCAAGGATTCCTGGGACAACCAAAGAGCCCCATCCTTTGGCTGTGGCCATTCCACATGCAGTAGTAGGGCCCCCAATGTTGGCATTTGATGCCAGAAGTAATAGCTTTAAATCGAAACGAAGTAGCTTTCCAAGTCCAAGGATCATCACAAGATGGACAGACACTTGAACAAGAGCAAACAAGAAAGTACTGGGTGCTGTGTTCATAACATTCCATGTGCTCCCATTAGCACCAACCACAGCAAAAAATACCTGCCAAGAAGAATACAGGTAAAAACCATTCAGATGGTTTTCACTTTCCATTTTTTTTATAAAAAAAAAATCCCCCAGGGAATTGTTATGCATAAAGTCACGCTACAATTGCATAAAGTTGAAGCAAATCAACTAGAAAATATAATTCAGACCTGTATGAGAGCCAGAGCAAGTGTATCACCAGCAGGTGCAAGATTAGCAAACTGTGTTGGGAATAGAGTTGCTAAAATGACAATAATAGCTGTTACTCCAGGAAGGATGCCCCCTTCAATCTTGAACAAGTTTGTAATATAAGATGCAGTCTTACATATCAAAAAGGATATAGCAAGAGCTGTAGCTGTCTGGAGCACAGGGATTTTGCCTCCCGAATCAGAATCCAAATTCATTTCAACATCTGCCAAAAACAGTAAAAGGTTCTCCTAAAGATACTAACACCAATACCATGATAAAATCTATCCATATTTAATTTCAATCTTGTACAAAAATCAATGCCAAGTTTGCAATTAATTACTTTTAAGGACACTCGATAAACAGGAAAGAGAATTAATCTAAATTTTGTTTTCTAGTGCAAATGTAGCTGTCCAAAGCTGTTGTGCTGGAGCAGAGAAGTAAACATGTGGTTAACCATTCCAAGAGGGAACCAGGAGAATTGGTGCATGCTTCTATCTATAGTAGAATATCATTATAACAAGGAGTGAGGCTATGTACCATTGGTTGATTTTGAAGCCTCAGGATCTACTTTAGAGGCTAATGCAAATAATATCATAAAGTATATTGCACAAATAACATTGTCCACAGCGACTCTGGCAGCCAAAACTGATGGAGAAACACCAAGAGCCTCTGAAATTGCAATGTAGTTAACAGCTACAGTGTTCCAAAAGAAAATGCTCAGTTATGAGGCATGCTTCAAACTGCATTTTGATGAAAGAGAAGCATATTTAAGGAAGGTAATCAGCAGTCAAAGTAGACGTTAAAATAGATGAATAAGATGGCTTTTTATTACACTGTTCCTGTATTGAACAACCATAATTATATAAAAAATGTACTAATAAAATTAAATTTGTACCATACCATTGAAAACAAAAGACAGCAGCACTTCAAGATAAGACAGTAATAAGATATTAAAGTGCAGGACAGCATTTTATGCATACGCTCCTATTTGAACACATTATTTTGCACCAAACATTTTTCAAAGTTCAGGGACATTGAAGTTTCAGGCCAACCTTTTTAGTGTCAAAGATAAGCTAATATAAGTTCAACATTCAGGGAAACCATTATTAGGATATCAACAGTTTTATATGGTTTTATCTGTAACTTTTTGAGCAATACACACGCTTTAGACTTCATTAAGTGTATCGGTCTCTATGTTGATTCACATGTCCATACCAATCAATAGTTTATATCTTTATCTTCATTGCTTCTCCGTAATTTCTCAGGCAACAAAAACTAGACTCAGATATTCTAATCTTTATTGCTTGCAAGTCCACATGAATATATGTGGGCATAAATAAGCCACATTAATGGGAGCTGTATAATTTGTCAAGTTGTCACATTTCCTTGCAATTGTATAAAGAGCTCTAGGAATAAGAAGCACAAACATTTCCAGGCAACTTACATCCACCAATATAACTACCCATGAGAGCAGAAGCTATTTTCCAATTATCTGGACCAAGTGATCGCATAGGCACCATCAGAAAAGCCACTAGGGTTCCAACTATTGTTGAAACTGTCATCCAGAAGAAAAAACAAGGGTTACCAAGAATCATTTAAAAGTTATATGAACTATTAAATGAAAGAAAAAATCCAGTGACCATTATTATTCATTCACATAATGAATTGGGTAGAATAGAGGCTACAAATTTAAGGATCTACAATTCCCACCCACGGATGAACATGAATGAAGCACAAGTCTCAATGTATCCTCATTAGGCCAGTATCCAAACTTCTATAGCAGGAGTAAGTTACTAGTAAAAGGCTAGTACCTGTTTTTAGGCAGTGGATTTCAAAGAAGCAGAGCCTTAACTAGTAAAGGGTATTAACTACTTGATACCTGCAAGTACAAGGCAATGCTCACTGTTTTAGCAGTAAACTCAATTGAATTAAGAGGAGGAAAGCATGTAATTATTATAATATAGAGTAAATCATCATCCTGTAAATATGGAAATACACTGTTTGCTCTGTTGCCTAGTTAAAGTTTTTAGAATAGAAGATTATTAAAATGCCAAAGCTGAGGAGGATTTTGAATTACCATAATCCATGCACTTTGCACTGTAAACAATCCCCTTGCTGGCATCAATCATTATTAGGGTAACCATAATCAAAAGCTTTAATATTCAATAACATTCCTGGACATCACTGAACAGGAACAAGTGGGAGGATCATCCTCGAATATCATAAGTAAAATAATGGCATTCTGATCAAAAGATGTGAATAGTTATAGGAAATATGGGATCGTTAACAAGTCATACTAACCTGATCCAAGCAAGAAAGCGAGCAACAATGTCCCAGTTGAGCGTATGACGCGACGCGAATCTGCTCTAAACAAGAGCAAAGGAACAGCCAATGGTAGCAAAAACCCCATGAAAAGAGAATAAGCTGGTGCTTCAAAAGGAATTATGCCCAGATTGCTTGCTGCCAGCCCCACCAATGTGCTCACTAATGCCGCACTCACCATACTTCCAATCTTTGTCTCCTCAGACCTTAACAAATATTCCATTTTTTTTTTTTTTGCATAAATTACACTTAATTTAACAAATCCATTAAGAAACTGAACTAAAAATAATCCCGATAGGGTTAAGAGGAGAGGGATATTACCGGAGACCAAAAGCACCGATAACGAACAGAGCAGTCCACGTGCCCCAGTGGTCATCAGGAGAAATAATAGGGTATGGGTATCTAAGCTGTGATCGAACCTCCACATTACGGGTCTTTGGTATTAACAATGGTGAGAGAAGCGGTTTGTTTGAGCTTGTGTTTTGACATGGGAGCGCGAGGTTTGGAACTCTTCGGGCTGTTGAAGCAGTTAGGAGGTCCTGGTGGAAAGAGAGAGGTGACAGGCGGAGCGACGGGGTTGGGGGTGACGTCAACGGGCAGAGGGATAACGATAAGGCGAAAGACGACATTAATGGTGGAGGGTTGACGCTCGTGTGCGCTACTCTCCCTGTCTTTCGGTTTTCTAATTGAGAAGGATCGTCCTTTCGCAGGACGAGGACGTGGCATGAGCCCACACGGGGATAGCTTCCGAAACAGACAAACAGTACAATGAGTTTAACACTTTGAACTTACAGCTTCGTTAAATCTTTCAGCGTCAAACGATAAAGTAAAATTCCGTTTTCCCAATGCAATTTTAAAGTCATGAAGAACGGAAATGAAAAACAAACCGACTGCGGACTGCCAGGCAACTATTTCATTCTTTCTTTGATTCTTATTAATTTAACTGATTTATAAAGTATCCTTGTAGGGAGTCAGAACAATTTGCGACTGAAAAATTTTCAGGTTTACATTGGTTACAGAACAGAGCCAATTCTGGCACTAGGAATTGAAGGCTTTACATGTATTTCAGGACTGTTACTCCAAAGACAATGCCTAGAAAAGTAGCAATGGCTATGCCGAAAATGCCAGCAAGAATACCAGGAACAACCATAGAACTCCACCCTTTGGCCGTGGCCATTCCACATGCTGTTGTAGGGCCTCCAACGTTGGCATTTGATGCTATAAGCAACAGCTTTAGGTCAAAGCGAAATAGCTTCCCTAGTCCCAGAATTAATGCCAGATGGATGGCAATCTGAACCAGAGCAAACATGAATATACTGGGTGCTGTATTGATGACATTCCATATGTTTCCACTTGCACCCACCACGGTGAAAAATACCTGCAAAGGCCGAAAAAAAAATATCATTTCCATAATTATTCATACACCCTCAACAGATGCAAATTTAGCAGATAGGGTCATAATTATGATGACAGTTAATATTTGACAAGCCATATACAGTTAAGGAGATCACTCAAATAAAATTGGAAAGAAATTGAAACTGATGGCTGCTTCCCAATAATGATTAGTCACCTGCATCAGAATTAAAGCCATAGCCTCCCCAGCTGGTGCAAGACGGCCAAACTGTGTAGGAAATACAGTTGCCAGAATAACAACAATTGCTGTAACTGCTGGCAGGCTACCTCCTGGAATGCCAAAATATTTTGTGAGATAAGCGCCAAGTTTGCAGATGCTGAAGGATACTACAAGAGCTGTAGCTATCTGTAGGACAGGAAGTTTGCTGCCAGATTCAGACCCCTCAACCATTGCAACATCTGCTAAAGTCTCAACAACTTCAATTAGATTATACAATTTTTGAAACATAACCACATTATCTACAGCAGTCTATTTGATGCAAAATGTGAGGAAAAAATGAGAAAAACCAAAATGTAAAATGTAGAAAAGAAACTTTATGAAATAGACCATTAATCTGGACAACCAATCCATTCATAATGAAGATAATGAAATTAGTCAATCAAATGACATAAAGTGAGGAGCTTGGTACACCTTCGGGTGACGTAGAGGTCTCAGGGGGTACTTTTGATGCTAATGCAAATAGTGTTGTAAAATATACAGCACAGATAACATTGTCGGCAGCTAGTCCAGCGGCTAAAACAGATGGAGAAACTCCAAGGGCGTTTGAAATGGCAACATAATTGACAGCTGAACAACATCAAAATAACATCATCAGTGTTGACAGAAAAGTTTATAGAAACAATGAAACCAATGGAATAAGATTACAAACATCCATTGCAAAGGTAGGAAGTGAAAAAAATAAACTACCTCCGCCAATATGCCTACCCATTAGGGCAGCGGCTATCTTCCAACTATCTTGACCAAGTGCTCTCATCGGCACTATCAGATATGCCAATGCTGTTCCAACTGTTGTCGCCACTGTCTTGCAAGATTTGGAAACCAAATATAAAAAAAACCACTTCCTAGAAAAGAATGCAGGAAAACCAAAAGCAAAAGCTCGCATTAAAGTCATAAATGGTTACGGACATACCCTAACCCACAATAATGACCCGAAAACTCACCTAAAAAAGTATGATGACTAATTACACTGATGGTCAATTCAAATGGTCATTATGACGATGGTGTGGCGGGGAATTACCTGATCCCAGCAAGAAAGCCAGGAGAAGTTTCCCTGTTGACTTAATCACACGTCTCAAATCTGCTCTAAACAACAACAAGGGAACAGCCAATGGCAGCAAAAACTCCAATACTGTTGAGTAGGCTTTAGCTCCACAAGAAATTATCCCCAAATTACTAGCAGCAAGTCCAATCAAAGTACTGACTAGCGCACCACTCAATGCACTCCCAATCTTTGTCTTCTCTGACCTTCAAGTTCAATTAAGTACATAATCACCAACAATATCAACAACAAATAATTATGAAGAAAGCAAGAAAAAAAACCATTGCTTCCAGAAACCAAAAGAAAATCGGGGAAGAAAGACAGAGAGAGTACCAGATACCGAAGGCACCGGTGGCGAAGAGAGCAGTCCAGGTGCCCCATTGGTCGTTGGGAGAAATGAGAGGGAAGTTTAATTGAGATTTGACTGTTACGAGTCGGTTAGCAGTAGGGTTTTGGTGCAACCAATGAGAAGAGAGAAAAGTTTGACTTCTGTAAAGAGATAGCGAGCTTGATGAAGACGACGATGACGATAAAGCGGAGTGTTGAGGATATGAATTGATTACGCGTGAGATGGGATGGAGATTTTGGCGAAAAAGTCGAGAATTTGAGGATTGGAGCTCCGGCGAGTGAGGCGCCGCTCGAGTTATGTGTAGAAATGGAAGTTGTGACGCCATTTTCGTTGAGTCCCCGGCGTCGGAGCCTCAGCAATTATTGGGGGAGAGAGAAAGAGAGAGTTGGCTGCTTGTTTTGGAAGTGGAGTTGACGATGTTGAAATTAGTTGTTGAGGAATCTTTGTAAACCTTCTCTTTTGTCTTCTTGTTTTAAAACTTACTAGCGTGGAAGGAGAGTTGGTTGCTTGTTTGGCGGTGGATTTGACGTTGCAAAAGCTAGTGAAGCAGTCACCGGACTTAGCATTCAGTTCTCAGATCTACTGTTCTTGTGGAATCTATAGAAACCGGTTTTTGCGTTTCTGTGAAAGAGAAAAAGCATTATTCCAAAGTAGAAGGAAAGATTAAGAAAATGCAAGAATACATCTGGAATTTCAGCCAGAAACTAAGACTAGACAGGAGGAGCACGAGGAGGGTTAAAACGTGATAAAAAAACTCCACTGTTTCACGTTACATATAATCAAAATTCAAGGCCTTTTGGTGGCAACTGAAATGAACTGAGCAGAGCAGGTCAGGTCAGGTCAGGCCATTAGAGATGCAATCGGTTAGAGTACCGCTATTTTTTTTCCAAACCCATATCTAAATTCTATTAAAATTTGTATAAAATTATAAAATACTATCCAAAACAGCATCTTAATAATAAAAATTTATCCGTTAATTTTTTGAATTCATTAAATACATTTTAAGTTGATAAATTTGTCAAAAACTTGAGTATTTCGTTCCCTCCTATGAATTCAATCTCTAATAATAAAATTTTACATGTTTAAATTTGTATTATAATTCAGGTAATATAAATTAATATTACATTT
Source organism: Theobroma cacao (assembly GCF_000208745.1). NCBI lineage: Eukaryota > Viridiplantae > Streptophyta > Magnoliopsida > Malvales > Malvaceae > Theobroma > Theobroma cacao. The sequence continues at coordinate 29,136,530 of NC_030852.1, forward strand.
ATTAATTTACGAAAAGATAAATTGATTGAGATGATAAAAATTGTAAATTTTTATAACATTATATATATTTGAATTCGGGTTTAGAGAATCTTAAAAGTAATACTTGAATCCATGTCGAGTTTTGAAGACATTTCCTTAATCTACTTTGTTACTAAATATACGATATTCATTCGAATTTGTATCTGATTTTAAAAATATTACCTTAATCTATCTCACAATCCAATATAAAATACGCTATTATATGTTATCAAGTTACATTATGAGCTGATCAAACCGATTATTTAGATTCTGAACAATTATTGTCAATTGTACCTCACAATCATACGGTAATCAGATTGGGGTCAAGAGTATTGTGTATGGCACGATTCAGATTCGTGTTTGATAGCATTTTTGGTAGTGGACTCAACGTTGCAAAAAATAATCATTTCTCGTAAAGCAGAGAATGTGCACACATTGGGTAGTCCTCAATTTTAAAGTTCCAGTGGAATCTTTCCAAATCTTTTCTTCTGAATTTTTTAGCGAAAAATGTGCAGACAGTAGGTAGTCAGTAAATAAGTTCATTGGTCGAGACTGGATCAAATTTGGGCTCAAACTTTGAGCAAGCCCTAACCAAAAATTATCTTAAATCAGTAGCATATGCTGGATGGATGGTCAACTCCGTTGTTACAACTTACAAGAAATGCTGTCAGCTTGCTTTCTGCTTCTTTGCACTACCTCTCTCTTCATCCAAGGCCTTCAATTTGTTCTTAATCGCAGCAATTTTGGCGCTGCGACTCATCTGCCCTGAGGTGCTACCAGCAGTGCCACTTTTGATTGCCTCACCTCCAGCTTTGGAAGAATTGTGTGCTGCTTCCTCCAAGTATTTCTCGCTAGCTAGACGGACCACCAAAGGGCGACCACAAGCTAGTCTCCCATGCATCTTCTCCTTGGCCAATTTAGCCTCCTGCATACTCACTTTAAATGTGGAAATCAGGAATTGCCTGAAAACAAAGAGAATGCGTAAGCGTACAACTTACCTCTTTCATGCTGTACTGGATAAAGGCAAACCCTCGTGGTTCTCCACGTTTTGGGCCACGAGTGTGCCACAAGAAGTCCTCAGATATAATCTTCCCATATGGAGAAAACATCTTAATAAGGGCACCTCTGGAAAAGAATAGTACAATATTAGTTTCCACAGATGTATTGAAATAAAAGCTTCAGTTTCAAATAATTATATTTATACTCACTCGGTTATTCTTAGATCAAGGTTACCAATGTATAGTCTGCTCTCACTCTTCTCATCTATGAAACTCCTAGGATCCTGCAGTCAGCCGTCAGCCAATTCAAAATCATGAATAGGTCCTAATAATGCACCTATCTTATTGTAAAATCATCCCATGCTAAGCTTCTTCAAACATAAAGTGCTCCAACAAGTTCAAAACATCTAAAATCAAGACAATAGAAACACATTTTGGGCACAAAAGCACAACCGACAAGCAATCACAATATGGGACTTAAAATTTTACATATTGCAATATCATATAGAAAAATGGAAGAAAATATTAACTCGATTAAGCTACATGATGGCAATCCCTTTGGGAAATGCAGAATGCATTTTTTACCCTGATGGAGCACATGGTCCCTTGAGATTTAAGAAACAAGATCCTTTTTGTAGTGTGTTTCACACAATATAACAGAACTGAAATTTCATTTTTAAAACAGCCAAGGAACAAGCAAAAGTAAGATCTGAACCAGCAAAATAGTGGCAAACTATTTAGTGGTAGGATCTAGAGACCGACATTCTATAGTTCAAAAGTAGGATGGAATACAATGTAGTAGCGAGAATTTCAAAATGCATTTCAACTCCAATATATATTAATTAATTTAAAAAACTTCACATGTAAATCAAAGATTTGTATAGTGAATTTACCATAAAATGAATAGGATATTTATGACAATTTTCGTGGCAGGTGCAAGCACGAAACACTTTCAGAAATTCAAAACATCCACAGTTTGCATCCTCCTGCAAATTCTAAACGGACAAAAATTCAAATTAACAAGAACCATTCTTCATAATTCCTTTGCTGTAGATTAAAAGAAAACACCAAATGCATCATACTATTCAGAATTTCATGTTATGTACAAACACAGACAGAAACTTATATGAAAAACTGCAATATATAAAAATGCATTGAGTTGGACATAGCCGTCAAAGGCCTAAGCCCCAGCCCTTGGCAACCTTGCCTACAAGTACTTCTGTAAGCAAATTAACCAGTAGATTACAAAAAATTAAAAAGCTTCAAGATTATGCTAACAGATCCCCAGATCAAGAAAAGCCAATAACTAGTTGTGTAATATATCTCTACACACCAGAGAAAATGAAGCTAATCATATGAATCATCAAAAAATATCAGAAGAAACTTGATTCAAATAGCAACTAAAACAATTAAAACAAGGGGGAGAAAATCATCAGGTAGGCTTAAGAAACATTCAAAGATGAAAAAAACAATGTAATCCAGAAAGTAATATTGTTCAACAGTACTTCTGATAATTTCAGAAGCATAAAACATTTTTACCTCGCTTTGTCAACAACCTGTCTTTCGAATGATCAGGTTTCATTCCAAAACTTTCCTCCATCTAGAGTTGCCGATAGAATGAATACAAAGAAGATAAGAAATTGACAGAAAAACTAGGGTCCTAACTACACCTTTAAACAGACGAAAACAGATTTCATTTTTCTTTTAATTCGGACTGAACTTATCTACTTACCAGAAACCTCCTAATACCCTGTACATAAATAACCAAGGACAGCAAAAAACCTCTAATTTTTCTTCGTCTTTTTCAAACAGAAATTTCATTATCCGCATAGGATTAAAACCACTTGAAATTCCATTGTCTACGTAAAGTACAAAGTATAACATTCAGAAATTTCCAGGAAAGAACCTGTATAAATATTAAAGTAATAAAAATTTTCTAACCAGAAAATGAAAGAAAAACCCTAACTACCTTTGTTTAGGAGGGTCGAAACAGGGAATTTCATCGGTGAAAAAAGAAAATGAAAAACAATAATGGATGATTATTCGAATAACTTACGGGGATGAAACTTCGCGTTGAGACTTGAGAGAGAGAGATCTTTCTAATACTGAGAAGGAGTAGCAACTTCCCCAATTGGCGGCCCTTTGGGATTCCAAGTTTTACAGATTCACCGTACTAGCCTCCCAATGGCCAAGGGAAAAAGGTAAAATATTAAAGAAAGCCATCCGCCTTAGAGCGACACCGTGTATATCCAAGCCAAGCAGGTCATTTGCATGAGAAACGACGTCGTAAAAACTGACATCTAAGAAGTTTTTAGGTTGGGTTTGGTCGGCTGAGTAGACAGAAATAGAACATAATAATTATTATGTGATAATATAATGAGATAAAAATAAAATAAAATAACTATTAGTTAATTTGGTATGATAAAAAGATAAAGACATAAATAATTATTATAATTTATTATAGTGTTTGGTTGATAATAATAATTTTGAAATAAGAAAATAATAAAAAATAAAAAGATAAAAATATAATTTATTATATATATGATTATTTAATTTTATTAGATTTTTAAATATTAATAATTTAGAATTAATTTAATATATTAATAGTTGATCATTTAAATATTAAATATTAAATATTTTATTTATAATTTAAATATTATTATGATTAAAATATTGATAATTGTTTAATTAATTTTGTAATTTTAAAATATTATTTTTATAATATAAATTAAATTTTTATTATTATTTTAATTTTTAAATAACAATAATTGATAATTTATATATTAATACTTTATGTATAATTTAAATGTTATTATGATTAAAATATTGATATTTTCAATTTATTTTTAAATTTTAAATATTATTTTTTACAATATATAATTAAAAATTAGAGAAAAAGAGAAAGGCAGGGAATGAAGGGAGAATGGGAGGAGGGAGAAAAAAAAAATAATGTTTTTTATATAGGTAAGGTTGTAATTTTACAAACTTGTAAAGGGTATTAGTTTTTATCATTTTTTAAGACTATTTCTCGATTATGAAAATAGATAATATTTTGGGGGGGTTGATNTTATTTATTTTATTAATTTATTTGTTTTTAAATATGAATAATTTATAATTTATTTTATTAATAATTGATAATTTAAATATTAATATTTTATTAAAAATTTGAATCAAGAGAGAGGAGGAGGAGAGAGGAAAAAAATAATATTTTATACAAATAAAGTTATAATTTTTCAAACTTGTAAGGGATATTTTTATCTTTATAATTTTTTGAATTTATTCCTAAATTATGGAATAGCTAATACCATAGGGGAGGATGGTATTAGCTATTCCTTAGTTTTAGAGGATTTTGGAAAATAGCCATTCTTATGGAATGACTATTCTTTGGATTATTTCTCAACCAAATAAATGAACCAAAATTCCTTAAAAATAAAGTCATCCCTCAAACCAAACATGCTATTATTCTTTAACGAAGAACAGCTATGCTTTTTTATATATGATTTTTTTTCTCTATTTTAGCATAATTGAGTTCGAAGGTGGCATGTTGATTGGAAAATACAAGATCCAGTCCTAAAATATTTAAGACTTTGGGATGTTGTTAAATGAGTTTACAATGGACTTATTTTAATTTAACCAATTTTACTATTACGGATTTGAAATTGAAAGTTTGAATAAATTAAGATGAAAATATTCTTATGAGTAACAATATATTGTTAATTTTAAAAGTTTTATAAAGGAAACATATTTGTGTTGTTATATTATAATCAATGAATTTATTAATTCAAATATTGATAACTTAATAGATATAACTAAATAATTTTTAGGTTACAAATATAACTTTTGAGAAACTCTTAAGGAAATAATTTAAAAAAATTAAAAAAATCTTTAAAAAATTCTAAAAAAAACTATATTTTATCCTTTTTTTAAAACACAATAAATTTTTAGAAAATATCTATCTATCAATCAATCAATCTCTTTTTCCTCTCCTCCTTTATGCAAATTACCATTCTCTAACGCAAATCACGATCTATCTCATCTATTTATCGTTACAAAAATTATTAAAATAATAAAAAATTCAGTAACAAAAGAACAAAATCTATAATTTTTTTATTTTTTTTAAGAATAAGAAAAAAATTTAAAATTTAAAATTATATTTAGATGCTATTTAAAAATTTTCTCTCTTATTCACTAAAAAAAAATTTTAATGTCAAATATATCGTTTCTTTTTTCTCTTTTTTTTTTTTGAAATTGAATATATTAATAAAAATCTAATAAATTTGTTCTGTTTCTTAAATTGTATATAAACTTAAAGCAGACTTATTTCGTTATAATTTATTAGGTGATTGAAAATGATATAAATACCGTTTATGGTAATTTTAACTGAAATTAAAATTTATATAATTTATTTGGTTAAACAATTTATGTTTTAATTTAATTTTAAAATTTATTTTTTATAAAAAATTTATAATAACTTTTAAACTAAAAAAGATAATCTAAATAGGCTCTTAATCCACATTAATGTGAAAAGTATTCTTTAACATAATCAGATTATTAAAGCTATTCAAAACCTTAAACCGCTTGATTGGTTAGGTGTTGCGAAAACAAATTGCAAACTTCAGAGCATCACGAACCAACAGTAGAGAGTGGAGAAACGTTCGCAAAAAGAGTCATATTTGTCGGCAATCATAATTAGTAAGCCTGAATAGTACGATGCGTCAGATTCACGCACTACCTATGCCTTGTACACACAGTTCATATAAACACTCTTTAATTCAATGATTGAGGTTGACAACGTTGTTTTAATGTTCTGTTAAGGGCAAATTTCATGATATGTTTTGCACAAAGCCTTGGTAGGCAAGGGAAAAAGTGATCTTTCCACCAACCAACTCAAAATTTCAACGATTTTGGCCCACCACCACCATTCTTGCAATGTCTACCTGCATTTTCATACAATGAATGAGCGATGCTGGATTCTCGCTAGCTGCAAGGCAGTAGTAGTTAGATTAGGACATCTGGAGGCGTGAAGAGAATAAAATCCGAGGTTATTATATTGTTAAAAGCAGAGCATGATTGTTTAGGAGGATCAAAATCGCTATCTTGGAGTTTTTTAGTTGATGCCACCCGGCAACCCTGGGTACCGTAGCTTAGGTGTCCATAAACGCTTTTAAGGATGTCGTTGGAAAAAGTTACCTTGGCTTAGCATTTATCGCTGTCCTGGCAAGCACACAACTGCTCTCCAAGTGACGACCTCTTTTCGTGTTAAAGCGATCGATGTCGACTACCTCCATTTGTTATTTGCCAGCTGTTTTTACTGATTTTTTTTTATCAATCACTTATAATTAATATTAAATATCTAATTCATTAATTAATGTATATTTTTTATTTTTAAATATAAAATTCGAATTCTATTTTTTAAATTCTAAACTAATAATTTACAACTGATAAAACCCATATTTTTAGTTTTAGAAGAATGAGTATTTGAGTTAAGTCGGAGTATTATATTAAACAGAGTTCTACAGTCTATTATAGGTTAGAACAATACGAAAGATCAAACTTTATGACCTGAGAGACTCCCCTAACCAAGTATGACACTTCCACCAAGCAAGCAACCATCCAAGTATAAATGCTACGTATTCATATTTATTTTTCTTTGGAAAGATTTGCCAACAAACTTAAACATTGGATCAATGCGGTCAGCCAACCAACCGTCAGTACAAATTTTATTTTTAAAGTTGACATGATACATAGCCGATTATTCAAACCAGGTTTACCGTCTAGGAAGAGTGAAAGAGAGAAGGCTTGTCCCTTTCTCCCACGTCTGTTGGATACCTCAAGTTATGTACAAAACTAGAAAGGATACAACAACAACGCTTATAAAACTTCTTCCCAAAACTGGACAGCTGTTCTCAAAAGACAATAATGCTGAATCTGCAAAGCTTAGCAGCAGGTGCCATAGTTGGTTCTAATGCCAGTGAGTAAAAACAAAATACAGTATTAAATGTGCATGTCTGGGAAACTCATCCTCGTGATTTTGAAAAAACGACAAAGGGAAATGGGCAACACCGTCTCTTTTCTCGTCCATTTTAAAGTTCAAGGAGTCTAGATTGAATTAATACTATAAATTTCTAGGCATGTGATGCATAAATGCAAAAACGAAAACGGAAACACACGCAGCCCTACTGAAATGTAACTGTGCTGCCAAATGTCAGGAAAGAGTTAAATAATCTGTAATGCAGCCATTACTACATTGAAGAAAAGGTCAGTTAAAAAGGTAAAATGATTTTGGATATTCTCCGATACTTGAAGCAAAAACTTAATTGGTAAATTGTATGTATACCAAAATTTGAATGTGTATGGAAAGGGAGAAAATTGATTTTGTTCATGTAAATCCAAAAAGAAGAAATAAAAAAAGAAGAAGGGAAGTTAAACTTGATAAAATGAGAGTTTTTTCTTGTGAATGCCTCCAGGGAGTGAAATCAGCAAGAATACAGTGGAGAGGGAGTAAAAGTCAATTTATTTGGCTTCTACATGTTTCTGCCCTTGGTTCTTGGCATGAACTGAAGGATTTGGGTGGTGATTTGCCCATGCTCCACTGGACCATAGTAGGAAAAAAGCCATGGTTTCTCCTATTTGTTATCCAGCACTGCAACAAGAGCACTTTGCACGAATGTGAACGGTCCAAAAAATTGCTTTGAATATTCCGGAAAATCCATCAACTTCAATAGCCAAGCCTAGTGTCTCCCACACTTCTCAAAACTTCCAACTCAAAACTCTAGTGACCCAGCTTCTTCAAAAGCAGTCTTTCTTCTTCACCACTTTACCATTATATATTCCAATGTCTTATATTTTCTCTCTTTCTCTTGAAGAACCCAAAAGAAATCATTTTAACCCACCTTCCATGGATGCCAAAAGGATTTTACTTTTCTCTCTAACTTTCCTTTCACTCCTTTATTTCTCTGCATCTTTCCTTCCCACAAACAATTTTCTCGTCAACTGTGGATCAAACGCCAACACGTCATTCTATAACCGCATCTTTCTAGCTGATTCAGCCAAACCAGGTTCACTTTTCCTCTCAGCAGAGCGATCTGTTTCACTCACTGACCGAAGCCCATCTCCAAATACACCCATTTTGTACCATACGGCCCGAGTTTTCACCACGGACTCAAGCTATAAGTTCAACATCAAGAAAAATGGGACAGGGATTCACTTGGTACGTCTCCATTTTTCCCCATTTCAAGCTCAAAATTTTAACTTAGCATCTGCCAAATTCAATGTCGTGGCTAATGGCTTCTTGTTATTGAGTGGTTTTAGTGCTAACAGTGTGCTGCTTAAAGAGTATTTATTGGAAATAGATGGCAACGTTCTTGAAATTATGTTTAGTCCTGTGGGTGATTCTGGTTTTGCATTTGTTAATGGAATTGAGGTATTTTCAGTTCCTAAAGACTTTATAATTGATGATGGAGCTAGGTCGGTTATTGCTAACGGAATTGAAGAGTACAAGAACTTAACATCACGGGTTTTAGAGACTGTTCATAGGATTAATGTTGGCGGTTCAAAATTGACACCTTTTAATGATACTTTGTGGAGAACCTGGATCCCTGACGATGGCTTTCTTGTGTTTAAACCTGCTGCAAAACGAGCAGTCAGCACTCATTTACCAAATTATCAGAGTGGTGGTGCAACCCGTGAAATTGCACCAGACAATGTTTATATGTCAGCACAGCAGATGAACAGGGATAATTCATCATTGAATGGTAGATTCAATATCACTTGGGATTTTCCAGTAGGTTCACAAGGTGCTCCACACTTAGTTAGGTTGCATTTTTGTGATATTGTCAGTCCTGCACTTAATCAGCTATACTTTGATGTATATATCAACAATTACTCTGCTTATCGGGATCTGGATTTGTCGATGCTTACATACCATGTGCTTTCATCTCCAGTCTACATAGATTTTGTTGCGGATTCGGATGATTCAGGGGTTATACGAATAAGTGTTGGACCTTCAGATTTGAGCACTCCTTCGAAAATTAATGCTATTCTAAATGGGGTGGAGATCATGAGGTTGGTAAATCTTAAAGGTTCACATGTTGGGTCTAATAAGAAAAACGTTTGGATTTTGGTGGGTTCTATTGTTGGAGGCATTGTTATCTTTTGTTTGGCTGCAGTTGCAATTGTGCTTGCATTTAAATGCAAGAAGAAGAAACCAAAACCACCAAGACGTGCAGAAAGTGCTGGCTGGACACCGCTACGTGTATATGGGGGCAGTTCATATAGTAGAATGTCTGAAGGGACTGTTACTACATCTCCTGGCCCTAATGGATATCACAGCTTGAGAATTCCTTTTGTTGACATACAAACGGCAACTAACAATTTTGACAAGAGTTTGATTATTGGAATGGGTGGATTTGGTATGGTTTACAAAGGGGTCCTTAGAGACAATACTAAGGTTGCTGTAAAGAGAGGTGTCCCTGGGTCAAGGCAGGGCCTCCCAGAATTCCAGACTGAGATAACTGTTTTGTCAAAGATTCGTCACCGACATCTTGTTTCACTTGTTGGATATTGTGAAGAACAGTCAGAAATGATACTGGTCTATGAGTACATGGAAAAAGGGCCATTGAAGAATCATTTATATTGTTCAAAACATCCTCCTTTGTCATGGAAGCAAAGGCTTGAAATATGCATTGGCTCAGCAAGAGGTCTTCACTACCTCCATACTGGTTCAGCACAAGGTATCATTCATCGTGACATTAAATCTACCAATATATTGCTTGATGAAAATTTTGTGGCCAAGGTTGCTGACTTTGGTCTCTCGAGATCTGGCCCATGTCTCAATGAAACCCATGTAAGTACTGGGGTGAAGGGTAGCTTTGGGTATCTTGATCCTGAGTATTTCCGGAGACAGCAGCTTACTGATAAATCAGATGTTTATTCATTTGGGGTTGTGCTTTTTGAGGTACTTTGTGCTAGGCCCGCTGTTGATCCATTGCTTACTAGGGAGCAGGTGAACTTAGCAGAATGGGCTATGCAGTGGCAGAAAAAAGGCATGCTTGGGAAAATAATTGATCCGCACCTTGTGGGACAAATAAAGCCTTGCTGTTTGAAGAAATATGGAGAAACAGCTGAGAAATGTTTGGCTGAGTATGGTGTTGATAGGCCAACTATGGGTGATGTCTTATGGAATTTGGAGTATGCACTTCAGCTTCAAGAATCAGGGCCAGAAGAACCACGGGAAGGCAGCAACATGAATGGAATGGATTGTCCAACAACTAGTATTACTCCATCTAGCAATGCCAGGACAGAGAAAGATGACGGTAGTGTTAGTTCAGACATAACAACAAGCCAAGTGTTTTCGCAATTGATGACAAAAGAAGGCAGATAGTTTAAACAGTCAATCCTGCATAGACACAATCAAGGTCACTTCTCATTCTCAAAAATTTCTACTAGAATATATACATATTGGAAGTTTTAATTGAAGTTTAACCTTCTTTCTTTCCTTCAATATTTTCTTGTATTGTATCAAAGCTGCATCTTAGCTGTACGGTTATTATCATTCTTATGTAGTAAAAGTAATGGGTTTAAAATAGTTTTTCTTTTCAGTTCCTTTCAAATTGTTGTATATTCAGGATATAGATAACTGTTGTGATCCTAAAGAAAATGTAAATTTCTCTCCTCTCCTTGCTTTTGTTGGTTGAGTTGTTAAGTTGAAGCATAATTATGTTGATGTTGGAAATGGATACTTGCATGGAATTCACAGCAGTAGTCAGTACTGGTTAAGTGTATAATTGTTTGAACTTTTTCGTCCTGGAATTTGAATCAAAACCAGCATTAGGTTACTAAAAGTGAAAAATTAACTGAGAAAAATAAGTTTTGAAAGCCTGTCTAGTATTTATATAGATACATTCAGATCATTTGGTGACAAACTAAGGCAACACCTCAATATAATGTTTTCTTGCCCATGTGGACAAACTAAGGCAACACCTCAATATAATGTTTTCTTGCCCATGTGACTTCCATGTGCCCTATTTCATGATAAATCCAAGTCCTGCAAGAAATTCATAATGCTTGCTTAGGATAATTGTTGCCACCTCTTGTGATACCGATCAACTGTTTAGGATAGAGCGTGAACATGAATTTTGTATCTTTCTCTTATCTGCTGGGGGCCTGGGGCCTATTACTGAAGTTGTCAGCAAAAGTTTAGCTATGTAGAGACTTCCTCTGGCTGATCTCAACTGTGAAGTCAAGACACATACCACTAGGCAACTGGCTTTAATTACATCATTGTCACCTAGGGAAACCTTTGGCATCATGTACCGAAACAAAGCACATGCCAATGGAAATTACGTTTTCGTTTTCTTTATGTTTTCAGTTTCCTTTTATAAGAAAAAAAAATAGGGGTTTCAATTCAACTTCAATGTTTTGAGTTCTGAACTATTGATTTCTAATTTGAGCTCTAAACTTCATTTATCTGTCAAGTTATGCCTTATTTATCATCATGCTGTTATTTTATTTCAACCTTGAAATGGTCAGCGCATGCTACTACAATAATAAAGTTATGTAATGATCTTTATGGTTCTTTGATTTTTGCCATATAAAGTAAGATGAACGGGAATTTCGACACGAATTGGGTGGCAGACAAGTTTAAGGTTCTTAGAGCAGAGGTTTTGTTTGGTTTAATTGAATCTATGTGTGCGTGCACGCACGTTTATGTATGAAGAGACCCTAAGATCACTGTTCTCAGAGAGGAAGCTCACTGTGAAATGGTTTGATATGAATGGCAACAATCTCAATCTGTAGCATTCTTGTTCTACTAGGACTTTTTAACGTTCCTTAATTTTCAGAGTACCAATCAACTGCACAGGGCCCATGGGCCCTAGTCCAACTGTACCTACATTCTCTGAAGCAAATCCACTCTGGATGGAGCAGGAAGGTAGGCCAGCCTTGAGCCTTGCCAGTGCTAGTCCCCACCATTTTTTTGTTCTTGCTAAAGTAGTCCCCGCTTGGACTAGGCGCAACTTCATGCCTTAATAATTCTCAATATAATTAACTTTATCTACTTTTGGTTTAAAAAATTATTTTGTAGCTTTGGCCCACTTCCAGGTTCCAATTTACAAAGGCACATGCATTCGCCCTTTTCCCTTCTTAGTATTAGTATTTTTTTTAATTTACCTAAAAACCCGCACCACTATTCTCTTTGCAAGAAAATCAACAAAAAAGAAGGTTAATAAGTGTTTGGACTTATAATGAATTGTTTTTAATTTGATGATAATAATGAGATTAAATGTAAAATTTTTAATTAATGTTTATAGGCACCCCAATCCATCAACAAAATATAATGAAACTGAATTACAAAAAATAATATACTTGTAGGTTTTGACATGGTAGCAGAAAAAAAATAAACGAAGTTGGATAAGAATCATTTTCATTATTAAACAATAAAGAAGATATTCACTATTTCATTTTAAGGTAAGTTAGTATATATTGAAAAATAAAATTTTAATATTTTAAATAAAATAAAAAATACGTGTGTCTTGCTTAAAATTTATGAAAAAAAATACTAGATATCTCTTCTTTTTGTTTAATAGTTTATATTATACTTTCCGAGGCGGGTTATTTCTTCAAAGTTCAAATGCGGGGAGGGCCAGGACAGAAAAGGTCATAAAGGTCATTTCAGAAAAGATGTCGGTGTCTGGGAGTTAATAATTGCGTAACGTGACAACGTGGGGCATCTTATCTGACTCGGGGCTTCTAATCAGCAATCAGTCACAAACTCAGTGCCCGACAGTTGTATAAAAAGAGGGAAGACATATCAAACCACCTGCCCGTTTTGTAATTTTTATCATCTCCCAAGGGCCATTTCAAAATTCCCGTCATTTTCCTCTATAAGTATCCTTCTTATCGCATAACAACCGAAATATCCGTACACTTGACAGTTTTCGGTCCAAATTTTAAAAACTTTGCAAAACCTTTAAAAAAAAAAAAAGGAAATCTGTATCTCTCTCTAATCTAAACCTTTTGAGAATTAGAATTAGAAAGAGATTCCGGGATTTGAGCATTTCGAGGCAAAAAGGTTACTCCTCACTGTTATGTAAAAAAATATTGTACATTAAATTCCAAAAGAGAGCGAAAATGCGAAGTGCGATGGAGTGAGCATGCACTGAGTCGGAATTGAATCGCTGGATATCGAAGCTGAAAGAGAGAAAAAAGAGAGTCGGGGTTAGGGTTTTCTGGTGTGTGAAAAGATTCGAATCGAGAAGAAGAGAGAGGCTAGGGTTTTGGCGGTGAAGATGACGGAGGTCGTATTACATATATACGATGTGACGAACAGTGGATCGGATAAAACGAACAGCACGATCGTTCAAATCAACAAGATCTTCAAGGATGGAATCGGCCTCGGCGGCATCTTTCACAGCGCCGTTCAGGTCCTTCTTTCTCACTCTCTTTTTTTAATTTTGCATTTCTGTTGGATTCTTTCACGGTGTGCTTAAATGAGATCTAGGGTTTCTGGTTGGGAAATTCTGACTTTGTTTTTGAGTTTCTAGCGTTTAACTTTGTTCAATTAAATAATGCAAATGTTTCGATGATGATTGTAATTTGTAAATAAGATCTGTCGTTCTGGTTGGTGCATTCAAGTATAATGTAGGTAAAGATTTATTTCAGAAAGGACGGCTTTAAATCTTTTAAATAAATCTTTATTTTGATTAAAATTAGTTTCAAGGTAGCTGGGAAAGGAAAAGAGATTGCTACAAAGAAATAATTGATAGTTACTCTGCAGAGTAATGGCTTATATCATCACTGTTTCTTTTGTGGCCTGGGAATCCTATTATTATTATCTGACATTGAAATATTGTTAGTGTATTTATTATTATAGCAAATTCACCTAAAGAAATGCTGAGATTAGGGAGTATCCTCGTGTGTGGCCAAAGTTCTATACAGCAGACGATTATGGTAGTCTTTACAAAGTTTTAAGTGAAAGGTTCTGCAGCTGTTTTACCATAGAGGATGTTGCAACTAGATGTTAGGTCTTAGTGAATTACTTTTATCTATTTCTGGTATTATTTCTGAAAGAATTTATAGAATATTTGCCACTGTATTACTTTATCTTGGAGAATCTTGCAACTGAACCATGTTAGTGGGAAAAGACAAAGAGAACAGTTTCTCTTCTGATTTCTTGTAGTTATTGGTACTGGCAATGGTTATCTTCATTTTTGACCAATTTAGGTTCAGTTTTTTCATTAATCTTGTTGTTCATCATTGTTTTCTATAGTCTAATTTTGTTAATATCAGTAACACATTGGATCAGGATACCTATGTGTATATGTAAAATATCCCTTTTGTGGATATCACTTCTTCAAAGTGAACATTTTGAAATGGTATTTATGCGGTTAGGTTTTTGGTATCAAATGGGTATTCATTTTGGTTGTCAACTTCTCATGATTCTTTCTTTGTTGTAAATTTGTTATTAATGCCATTCTTTTTGTCAAGCATTGTTGAGTGCTGTGCATTTGATGGTAAGATGATAATAACTTTATTTGCCCAATTGACAGGTATATGGAGATGAAGAATGGTCTTTTGGCTTCTGTGAGCAAGGTTCTGGGGTTTTTAGTTGTCCTTCTAGCAAAAATCCAATGTACACATATCGTGAGTTCATGGTCCTTGGAAGAACTAACTTTTCAATATTCAAGGTAAACCAGATCTTGCGGGAACTTAGTAGAGAATGGCCTGGAAGTTCCTATGACTTGTTATCCAAAAATTGCAACCACTTCTGTGATGAGTTCTGCGAAAGGCTTGGTGTCCAAAAGCTTCCAGGTAAACTTAATTTGAGATTTGTTGTATTCTTGTAAATGGGTTGAACGGCTGTAGTGTCCCTAGTGATTACTGCTTCTATCCATGTAACTTTGTAGCCCACTGCCAGATGGCCAAGTTCTTTCATAAGCTTAGTTGAATTTTTGAGGAAATTTATTTTTTCATGCACAATGTTCCTTTATGAAAGTCACTATTCTGCTGTTGGATTCAATTGTTCAATGAAAATTAAGTATATTTAAACAAAATTATGTGCCTGACCTCATGAAACTTAGGTCTGGCCTTGCTTGATGTCAAGTGGTGGAGAATGTTGAGTTTCATGTCAACTATTAGCTTATGAGTGCAAAATATGAGCTGAGTGCTTTGCTGCTCCAGTTCTATCATCTATGTGCTTTAGTGATAAACTTGAATATCTAACAGAAAACTATTTTAGGGTCTGGCTTGGGTACCTACCTTATTCTTAGTTAGGGTGGCTAGGGGCAATCATATTACTTTCATTTAACTTTGTATGCAGGCTGATGGGTGGCTCTGGCTGTATTTGAGGAGATTAAATGTGGTCACTGGTCGTTAAGAATGAATATGGCATGTCTTTTGTCAGTGTCATTTCAACTTACAGTAGCTTGGTTGTTCTCACAATTTTTGTAACAGGTTGGGTTAATCGTTTTGCCAATGCTGGTGATGCTGCTATAGAAATAGCAGAAAACACTGCTGTACGGGTGAGATTCCCTCCTTTAGTTCGTGATTGTAAATCTCTACCTTTCTAGGACTAAACGAACGATGCCTGCAAACATATACTCATCTGATCCTTACAAGATTTTGTGTGCTTTAGTTGTAGATGTATGCACTATTCAGCTTTATTCCTTACATCACTTGGTCTTCTTTCAATATGTCACTTGACTTGAGTATGAGTATTGTTTGATGTGTTCAGTTGTTATTAGGACTGGTTGTCTGTTTTAAATGCTTCTTGTTTTCATATCTTGTTGAAAGGTGTTTGCCTTGAAACTTTGTGAAAATAGAAGGTGGTTATTAGCATCTTCTGATTGTGAACTACATTATTATCCTGACATTGCAAGGATAGAAGATACTTACAGACAAAATTTGTGGTAATTCTCTTTTTTGCTTTTTTTCTCACCTTTCCTGCTGTCTAGTCTTTTGTGAATTTAAATTGCTGTCTACAATTTTATCCTGAAATGCTAACTACGTTGTTATTGTGGTTGTGAATTCTCAAGCATAGATAAATTGCAGTAAAGTTCTTTCTCACTTCTTCCCTCCTCTGTACATTCTAGTTTTTGGTGCATGTTGTGTTCAAGTTTGCAGTAAATATTGCCCTGAAACTTAAACTAATTATTAGGCAGAGATATGAAATGTCCTAAAGGTTAATGGTTAGAAGTTTAGACTGCGGCTATGTTTAGTGCTTAAATTTGTTGTAATGTTAATTATTGCAGTTGAGACAAGCCAAGACTGAGATAGTATCAGCCAGCAAAGTGGCATATCGATTCCTTGTTGGTGTTACTTCTGGTTCTAGTGGTAGTAGCGATTCCCCTGGCAATTCAAACAGAGGAACTCCCAGATTTCAAGCAGCTTGGTTCAAAAACCTCATCACTACTGGTGCCAAACCATCGAGCAGTTCTGAAATTGAGACTCAGGATGGCAATATCCTCCAACAGCACCAGCAACAGAATTCTGCCCGGACAGTGCGACAAAATTCTCAAGATTCGGAAAGACCGCTACGACAGAGTTTTCAAGATTTGGAACGACCATTGCAACAGAATTCACAAGATTCAGAACAACCACTGCAACAGAATTCACGGCATGAAATATGACGAAAATGTTTTGTGTAAGTCTTCTTATGTGTACTAGTTGAAACTCTGCAAAGCCAATCAAGTAGCTATTCATTGTGTATGAATGTAAAATGTTCATTTGTTGCCCCAGTTGAAATTTTCAAAATTATACCACGTGGACTGAAGTACATGGAAAAGACTCAATCGAGTACTCTTTCTGAAAACTCTCATCTCGTGCGTGGGGCTGGGCCAGTGTTCATTTGTTCCCACTAGAGATAGCCAATGTGTAGTAGGTAACTTTGAAACTTTTCTCTACAAGCTTTTTATAAAGTGATTCTGATTCCAAATTACTTGTGTGCAACAAATGGTTGGATGGAACCCAACTACTATCAAAAGGGCAATCCTGGCAGCGCAAGCACCTCGACAGTTAGCAATAACCAACAGTCAATTTGTTTAAGAGGCGTTGAAGGGTTTTCAACTTGTTAAACGTGATTGTGGGTTTATGCACATCCTGCAAGTTGTAATAACTGTGCAGTAATGCAAGCATCTAATGTGGGATAAGCAGGGAGCAGCAACTCAACTACCACCACAGCATAACCAGAGGTGGGGAGTAGAAATTTTTAGGAGAGACTGAAAATTGAACTATTAGTATTTCTACTATATAAACATGGGATACCGGGTTTATCTACAGAGCTCTAGTAACAGCTAGCAATTTATGTAATTAAATAATTTTATTTAGGCTCGTCTGATTGATATTTTGATTATTTGCTTTTGGCTTTTTGGTTTTTTTTTTTCAAAAAGAAAAAAAAAACCCAAAAGCATCAACCAAAGGCAAACCTTATTTATTGAAATCCTATCCTTGTTAACCTTAAATTTTGGAGAGTTCAGATAACGAATAATCCCCTTGTACAAAAAAGAAGAAAAGTTGGATGAAATACTCTCCAGTAACATTTAAAGAAAGGATCAATGCTCTGTCCATTGCACTATGGGTTCAGGAGTAGACAGTGGTGTTCTAGTGACACAATGGATTCAAGGGATGGTAGGAAAGGCTCTGAATTTCTGATATATAACAGCACGGAAAGAAATTGTTCTAGCAGACGCCCATATTCAAGCATCATTGTCTTATACTTCTAGTCTAGTTTCTTCAAGGCCAGTCTTGTCGCAACGTCGCACTCCCTCTCATTGATACTACCTTCCCACCCACCCCTACTACATGGGCAAAAAACAATAAAAGACACATGAATGGTGATACTTGAAAGTAATGGAAATGGTATTGAGAACATTAAAAAAATTACAAATTTAATAAAAGAATGACAGGCAAGATTAATTTGAATAAACAACAACAATTCATTATATTCTTAATAAATCAACAACACACTAAATCAATTGTCCAATACATAAGACTCTTAACATCTGTACTAATGCATTGAAATGGTGAGAGCAAGTCCATTCATGGCTTAAAAGTTTAGTCAAAATCATTCATGTTGGGGATAAAGAAAAAGGTCAACAGAAGATCACTATGAAGAAACAGACCATTTGATAAAATGGTAAACATGAGAGCAGGATAGTGCAACAATGTTCAATACAGAAGAAGCAATAAGAACAGATGACTGACAGAGTCAAGACATATATATACAGAGCCATTATTCATAGCTATGAGCAAAGACTCCAAGCAACATGGCAACATAACAACAAAACACTTGTCTAGCCTCTCAACATCCCATTGAGGACAATCGTGTCTACCTCTGCATCCTCTGTGATCTGGAGCGCTGAAACAGCCTGTGCTGCAATAAGACCAGCTGAAAGTCCTGCACTACCCCAGCCTTCATCCTCAAGATACGGAGCATGTAGATCCCTTCCATAAGCTCCATATGAGAAGGACCAATCATTGTTTCCCAACTCAGGCCACTCACATCCAGCTGTATATGCATTAGAGACCCACCCTTCACAGTTTGTGTGAGCCTGATGCGGTAGGCAAGCTCTCCCTCTACCCATAAATAGATCAAAATTGCCGGCATAATCCCAACGGTTGAACCCCTCTTCCTTGTTTAGCATAATCTTACATGAATCATCAGAGTCTTCACCAAGTAGGACATGTAAAGCAACAGCTTCAGCAATTGCAGCACCTTCCTCATCAAGCCTCTGCTGTTCTTCCTTCTTTTTCTGTTTCTTTTTTTCTAGTTCAGAGCGGATGGCTGCAGAAGTAGCAAGGGCTTTCTCCAAGCGCCTCTTTTTCTTCTCAGCCTGTTTAATACGATCCAACTCATCTTTCACCTGCTTCTTTTTCGCTTTTCTCACTACCGGTTGCACTTTATTGCATGCCTTGTTATCCATGAAAATTAAAAAGCTTTAAACACAGACTTCTGTTTACTCAGGATTTTTTTTCTTTAATAAGGTTCCTCTAAATTGTATACATTTCCCTATAAAGCTGTCTTTTTTCCTCTTTTACCTTTTTCTTTCAAAAAAACTTTCGATACTACCTATTTCTAAATAATTCCCTTATTGAGAACTAATATAATCCTATAACACCAAGACTACACCCACTCAGGTCTGTAGGAATATCTCATTTTACGTACAATGCAATCCCAAACAGAAACAACAGGAGAACACAGCAGAGCAGAATGGTATGTATTCACAGGCCCATCCCTTGGCAGCATCCTTCCTAATTTCCCACAACCCTTGCATTTACCCATCTTCTGCACACTGTGAGAACCAATAAGCTTATCCCTGTTGACAAATCAATAACTCTAGTCCAGTTCAAACAACTCACATGGCCTTCCCCACTGCAGTGAAAGTGGAACAACATTTAAGTCATCAAAACATGAAAGCAAACTTCATTGCAAAATTACACCGACACACATGCACACACAAAGCAGCAGATAATATGGACAAAAATACTAAGACAATCATAAACTGCACTCTTTGACAGTTCAACAATAATTAGGAGTTCAAGTGCTCCACAACAAAACTTCATGGAAAGAACTAATACATTGAACTTAAATAACACACTCAATAAAATTATCCAGCACCATTAATTAAACAGAGAGAGCCATTGAAATGAACTGCTACACGTGGGTCATGGACTCATGCTGACTTAAATGTAAAATCTCTGGAACTACAGGATAAGCAACACATAAATGTCCAGGTAATGGTGAGACAAATTACTATAAGCATATAACTATTACGGAACAGTTAAATTCCCCATGCAGTTAACATGTGAAGCCTCAATGTGTAAATATAAAGTAAATTAGAGCAGACAATTATCCGTGATGAAATTAAAACAGAGAAGCAAGAGCACCATCAATAGATACATAGTACAACCGAGTGATATGAAGTCAATTCCAGAAACCTAATCGATAAAATAGTTTAAAAGTTCTTTGCCAGATTGACGACATTGATTAAGAGCAATAAGACAAATAATCCCCAGCATATAAGATTGCTTATTTCTACAAGTAGTGAAATGTGTAAAAACAAAAACCCACTTGCTAAAACATCAGATATTTGAACCCCGACTCGATCTAACCCAACGCCAAAAAAGGGCTGAAGAGGATAAGACAGCTTTATTTGGTTAATAAAGTTTAATACGTTTACCATGTTATATCCAATCTCAATTTCATTTTCCTCTCTTTTTCCTCAACCTTCTCGCGAGCCAAACAGACGCGCCAACTGGATCTGTCCTATTAGTTGTAATAAAACCCTAAATTTAACTGAAATTAGCACAGTACCATTATTGAAATTACATGATCCACTCGACCGAGATGCACAACAACCATACTTTATCAAAATAAATCACTGCAAAACCATAATTCGCATCAGATCCAAATATCCATTAATCAAAACCACGCAAATCTTGACCCCAAAAGACAGAAAATTCAAACAATAATTAAAAAAAAATCCACCATCCAAAACCAAGGGGCAAGATTTAGATGAATCTAACCTTATCAAGAATGTTAAGAGGGAAAAATAAGTCTCCACCACTCCTTTTGGTATCGACAAAAATGGAAGGGAAAAGAGAGAGTAATAACTTAAGGTAGGTGTTTGGATCTACAGAAAATCAGAGAGAGTGTGAAAAAGAGCGAAAAAGAGGGATAAAATAACTGATCGGACATGAGGGAGTGGCGAAGAAGGGAATGGGTAATGGCTGTCTTTCGCCAATTGAATTGTGACACGTGACAGATAAATTTTGAGGGTAAATCTAGAATATCTGACTTTTCCCTTCGGTTGTTTAGTTATTAGGATGGGAAAACTGTGGAGTCTGCGCTGTCACGGCTAATGTCATGCCACTTGGAAAGTAGTTCGTGATGGATAGGCCTCGATCGTTGTGGGCCCACTTGGCCCAGATGATAGCAATCGTCCGATGACATTTCTCACATTTCCACGGTTGGGATTGTAGATCTGAACGGCATTGTGACTCGAAAAGGTGGAAGTTTCGTAATGAACAACTCTAAGGGTAAAATCGTAAGAGAGGCAAGAAGATTAAAAATAATATCACTGAAGCCTGAACCCGGAGTCAGTTTGTTTGGGTTTAAAGCCCATAAAGTCAAGACTGAACCCAAAAGGCCCAAATACCAGCTGTAACTCTGCTGATTTCTCACTTTCCCTGCAAGTCTGCTCCTATCAAATGATTTTCTTCTTCCTCCTCCTAAAACCCTAGCAATGCTCTCTCTGCAACTCTGTTCCGCGAACCCTAAACCGGCGTTACTAAATCCGTCATTTAAACCCTTTTTAAATCCAAGAACCCTAAAACCCCCAAAACCCTACGAAAAACGAAAGCTCATCGCCATTTCTTCAGTCCTTCAATGGAATAGAAAGCCTGAGCTGGCAGGCGAGACCCCGCGCGTGGTGGTTATAACATCCGGGAAAGGCGGGGTCGGCAAGACCACAACCACCGCCAACGTTGGACTTTCCTTGGCCCGCCTCGGATTCTCCGTAGTAGCCATCGACGCCGACGTTGGCCTCCGGAACCTAGACCTCCTCTTAGGTCTCGAGAACCGCGTGAACTACACGGTCGTCGAGGTCCTCAACGGGGATTGCCGACTGGACCAGGCATTGGTTCGAGACAAGCGCTGGTCAAACTTCGAATTGCTTTGCATTTCTAAACCCAGATCGAAACTCCCCATCGGATTCGGTGGGAAAGCGTTGGTTTGGCTGGTCGACGCGCTGAAAGCGCGTGAAGAAGGTTCTCCGGATTTTATATTAATCGATTGCCCGGCGGGGATTGATGCAGGGTTTATAACGGCCATAACGCCAGCAAACGAGGCGGTTTTGGTGACGACGCCGGATATAACTAGCTTAAGAGACGCGGACAGAGTGACGGGGCTTTTAGAATGTGATGGTATAAGGGACATAAAAATGATAGTGAACAGAGTGAGGACGGATATGATAAAGGGCGAAGATATGATGTCGGTTTTGGATGTGCAAGAGATGTTGGGGTTGGCATTGTTAGGAGTGATTCCCGAGGACTCCGAGGTTATCAGAAGCACCAATAGAGGGTACCCGCTTGTCCTGAATAAGCCACCTACGCTTGCTGGATTGGCGTTCGAGCAGGCCGCTTGGAGGCTTGTTGAGCAGGATAGCATGAAGGCTGTTATGGTTGAGGAGGAGCCCAAAAGGCGTGGATTTTTCTCATTTTTTGGAGGGTAGCCGCAAGGGGCAGTTTGTTTGGGGTGGGGTTGATCTTGGTGAGGTCTTGAGGAGCTATGTACAGTGAGTAAAGGTTGGTGGCCTTTTGATTCTTGCTAGTGATTTTGAAGTTTCTTTTGTTAGATAGCGAGGCTTGTTGTTGTAGGGTTCTGATTTCTAGGGAAGGTGTCTGTTTGTTGCATTCGGATGATCTTCACTCAATTGTATTCTTGGGGCGTGGTTGAAAATTTTGTTGTTGTGAATATATTGTTGTTTCAAGATTTTAATCTTCTGTATTTATTGAATTGAAACATTTAATTGCTCAATCAATCTATTGAATCTGATGAATCAAAATCATTAAGCTTGTAAGATTACAATGTTTGTCGAATTTGGTGAATTCATGGCTGTTGGTTTATCGTATTCAGTATCATAACTTGCGCTTATCTGTTGCTGTGAGATATGGATGATTCGAATTCAAGCCGACCAATGACATGCAGTGTACAATATGATTACAGAGTAATGCCCCGGAGGATAACTAAAAGAAAATAAATGAATTTTCTTTCAGAATGCTGACACAGCCCTCGCATTTGCCCTCAAAACTCATATCTTCTCTAAACTTCTGGCATTGCAGACTTTTTAAAGTGTGTTACATGATAAGCAGTTACAATCTAGGAGCTTTAGCCTACCTCATGACATTTTCATGGTCTCCAAAGCTTCACCCTAAGAAGCGGAATCGATTGTTTTTGATTTGGGCTACTAGAAAACTTTACAACAAAACTTTTTGCCTATCATCATCAAGAGCATCAGATATCATATATGCAATAGGCAGTGACTTCGTCACTGACTTCTTCCTTACTAGCAAATCCAGCAATCCTCCAGATTTTACATTATGCAGTTAAATCTGTCAGTTTGGTGACTGTGCTTTCCATCCAGATCTCAAGAATCAAATGATGCAATGAAAGGATGGCTGCTAGTGCTTAGATTTTGCTTTACATAATCTCTTTCGCAATTCATGCAGTAATTTAGGGCCCACTGTGTTGATATCACCTGTTCATGGAAAAACTTCTCAATTAAAATAAAATCTTCCATTTAAAACTGTTCAAATGGATATCATAATGAGATTCAGTGTCTAAGGGATTGATTACCTGCTCCAAGGGTTAAAATGACAATTTCACGCAGAGGATCCTTGGATATCTCCAGTGCTAGTTTATCAACCACATCCTCCTTTAAGCCACCATGGAACATTAGAGTTAGACCTTATAGAAACAAATTTAGACAAGGAAACAAATTGTTTTCTGATCAGTTAATAACCTAGAAGTGCTGCATTTCTGACAGAGTAGCTCTTGATTTTAATAGTTAGAACCAGTTTGTCAACATTAAGATAGCATAGCTAACATCTTCGTATTTCATTCTTTTACAATACATATATACAACTTTTCATATTTATAAATTTGGTGAACAGATCCATACTGACAAATTTGTGGAGCAGTTCTGCGAAAAGAAAAAAAAAAGAATAGAACAAACATATACCATATCCTATTATATGTATGATGATAGATTTCATGAATATCAGAAACTGAAAGGCTAAAGTTTTTGTACTACCAGAGCTGGGATGTATTCAGATGGGGGACCAATAATGGAAGCAGCTAAATCCTTTCCAGAAACATTCCAAGCACCTGATTCTCTGACAGAATAAACCTGACATAACAAATCATAATGTTAGTAGTCCCTTGTGACAGAAAATTGCAACTACAGTGGATGAGGTACTTGTACCGCTGTAACCACAATGTAATCTGCATAACTTAATGCAACGGCAAAATCATCCTTAAACACTGCTAGACGACTGCAAAAGTCACCAAAAGTAAGTCTGGCATAATGTATAAAAATTAGTAAATTCACAATTCACATATTGTACAAGTGAATGCCTGTAAGTATGAGGCTGGAATACCACCAGCAGTCTCTTGAATGGGAATCTCTGACGTGCTGCTTGAAGAACCACGTAAACTTCTGTTGGATGGTGGGCATAATCATCATATATATGGCATCCATGTATTTCTCCAATCAACTCAAATCGCCTAGAAAGACCTATGAAATTGGACAAATGTAACTTCAAAGAGCTGATTAGTTCACGTGTTGGCCTTTGGTCATGTAAGAGTGCCATCACTGTGGCAATAACCTGCACAATGGGTGATAGTAAACTATACTGAGACTAGCAATGCTGCATGGGATACTTAAACAGGCAGTGATGGAATCTTATTTACACAGAATCTAACTTAGCTAATTTCAGCTTGAGATGAAAAACTCAAGATACTGGCTGAAAAATGTCCAGAAATTAACATAAGCTTATATAATCCTATTGAGAATGAGAAGAACGTGGTCACTACATGGAGAAAAGAAATTTTAAATCAGCAGGTGTTTTCACTCACAGCTACTGAATTGAGGACATTATGAACTCCTGGAATTTGTAGACTAATCTCTGCTAATGGCTGTCCTCTATGGCACTGCAAGTAATCAAAATTTTCTGTAGCGTGAGCAACAATTTAAAAAGTAGAATACAGGTGAGTTTCATATAACTTTTATGAAGTACAAATACATAATCACGCATGGATGAAGGTTCACCACCAATTTGCATTAGCAAGCTAGAAACAATACTTATGTAACAATAAGAATCTTCCTCTAACTTTCAGTGTAGTCTTGAACAATCAAGATCAGTGGCAAACTACAAAATACCAAATTAATTGGCTTCTTGTACCAGCTAAATCGACTGTCTTCAGTTTCCTTAAGTTCTTCTTACAAGTTACAGCAAACAGTTCAAGTTCTCAAAAAAAAAATTGTTTTTCATTTGCACCAAGTTCTCAAAATAAATTTTAATATAAACAAATAGTATAAACTACTATTAAATATGCAATTAACTTTTCTTAAAGGACTTCCGAAGAAAATGACTTACATCATCTCCATAAGCAAACAGATAACATTTGATATAAATCTAGCTTTCTATGATTAGGTTGTCAAAGCAATCAAATATCGAAAACAAAGAAATGCTGACACTTACAAGTACATAATCACTGCCACCCTGTGAGTTGGGACAAATTGATGAAGCATGCCATTCATTAGTACTTGAAATTCCGTACGTTGTTACATCGTAACCATCAATATCTGAACTTGGAATTGACATCGTACCAATTGAATGCTCTGGTTTAGTTCCTTCTCTTGTGTAATCTAGCAAGGAATATGCTCCTAAACTGTTGTTTCCCTTCCAAAGGAATTTCTTCAATTAGTATAACCAGAACTTCTGACTTCTGATTGTGGTATATGTGCATATGGAAATTCTTTTAGCAGATGTTCACTATCTCTAATTGATAAGAAAAAATTACTACAGATGAACAACAGAAAACACAAAACAATATGCTGCAAGAGACTTGGAAGACCATTCTAAGTGGTCATAATTCAGTATATATGACAACATGGTTGAGCAAAGCATACCTATCCCCACATATGATGAGATGTCCACCCATTCTGATTTTTTTAAGGAGCCTCCTGTACAAAGTTTTAACGGCTTCCTAATTGACAAGAAAAGATGATCTTCAGTTCAAACTAGGCACAGCTATCAATAGTTCACAGCAAAATTGTTATTGCACATGCATTATTAGACAATGAGAAACAAACCTCATCTTGAAAGATATCCACATGCTCCCAGTCCACATTTGTTATGACAGCTATGTAAGGTGATAACCCCAAGAAGCAGCCGTCATATTCATCAGCCTACTCGTATGTCAAAGATGGAATGTTAAAATGCGAGTATTAACATGCACAGACACATATCTAAGAGAATGGAAAACCAACCAACATCCTTATGCCTTATTATACAGTAGAAAAGGACAAGGACAACAAAAATGAAATATCAATCATTCTGATTGATTTGAAGAAATATCTCAATAAACATTACTCCACAAGAAAGATATTCAAGTACCAAATTGCTACCTCAAATTTTCAAGGCATATACAATGAAATCAACTACTATTTATGTTCAAGGTCCATGAAGCACTCCTTGATTATTTTATTGGAAGAGAAATCGTCCTTATATGTACAGGAAATGTTCATCCTACTCATCCTACAGAGATTAATATATCACAAAAACTAGAACCAAAAAGAAAGAATACCTCAAGCACAAAGTGCTGACCATCACCCCAGATTATATTTCCTCCAGGAAACTGCAAAAAAACAGTTTGCATCCAATGGAGAAATGATTTAAATGAGATGAAAAGAGGAAAGAGAGGTTTATGGTGTAAGGAAAATAAAATTAGCTAATCCCATCCAACTTTTGTCCCAAGTTGCACTTTAAAACGTTACCTGTGGCACATGTGCTCCAACTACAGCTGTGAGATCATCTCCCATTGACTTCAAAACATAAGCTAGTAAACCAGCTGTTGTGCTCTTCCCTGAAATATGTTACAGGAACTATATATTTCTAGAAAAATGAAGAATATGAATGACATAAAGATAACTTAAGTACATATATGAACACAAATTAGTCAACGTTTTGATTACATATCTAATGAAATGTCCA
Organism: Theobroma cacao; assembly: GCF_000208745.1. Taxonomy (NCBI): domain Eukaryota; kingdom Viridiplantae; phylum Streptophyta; class Magnoliopsida; order Malvales; family Malvaceae; genus Theobroma; species Theobroma cacao. The sequence goes on from NC_030852.1 coordinate 29,163,319, forward strand.
AGGTGAAACTTAAGCAACACAGAAAACTTAATGTTAGACAGTATAAAGAAGCAGCATAGCATTACAAAAGCAGAGCTAATGCAGTTCACCAATTTGAAATGCTCCCGGCTTTTATAAATTACAGCCAACAAGACAAGATCATATACCATGGCTTCCACTGACTGCAATTAATTTGTGATGCTCAGTGAGCTTCGCCAACCAAAAATCTCGTTTGTAACTGTGATAAAAAGAACACAATAAACACCAATTACACTAAACAAGTCATTACAATGAACATAAGGACCCAACTACAAAGTTATCAAAGTGACAAATAACTGTAAATTAGATGTATTTCCCAGGATTTCTAGAGGATAAAAGTAAGCTAATTTAAGCTTAATACTCACACAGGTACTCCAATGGACTTGGCATGTAAGATCTCTACATTATCTTGTGGGATGGCACTAGAAACAACAACCGCATTGGGGAATCTTGACCCATTTTTGCTTTGAATATTTGAGACCGAATGACCAACATGCAAGCGTACTCCAGCTTGTTGCAGCCCATCCATGAAGCTGGTCCATGTTAAATCTGACCCACTAACCTCAAAACCCTAAAGATCAATGCAAACAAATCAAACCTTTCCTCACATATAGCAGTACTATTTCTGTTACAACCAGAACTCTGCAAAAGCTTACGTGTTTGACAGCGAGCAAAGCTAGAGCCGACAACCCACTACCTCCAACACCTACGAAGTGAATCCACTCTTTCTGCTTTTGATACTTAAGATTTAACTTGCATTCTTGTTCTCTTTTCGTCGCACGCGTTGCTAGAAGTGAGATACGACGTTTCTCTTCCCAGGCAAAGATGCATTTCTGAAATAAAATGTTTTGACGCCATAAAGGGCTCTTGCTTTTAAGTAAATGGAAGTGGGTTTTGACTTCGTCGTGAAAATTCCCCCGAAAACAACACGAATCGGCCACCGACATCGCCGGAGTTTCAATCCTGTGTAGTACTGTATTGGTTTTCCCCGGGAAACGACTCAAGGAAGTGATTTGATTATTTTTTCCTTGGGCCCCAAAATCGAGGCCTAATGGGGAAAGTGAGCCCACGTTCTTTTTGAAAATCATGATTCTGGCAGCGGACAGAAGTAGCTTAAATTTTGGGCTTCTAATGGGCCCAGGGTAACCTAACCCAATGGGCCCAAAACAAGCCCATGATTGAGAGGAAAAATTCAAGGAAGTGACAAAATGGCCCAGGCCAAAATATTTGGTGAGCTTTTGCAATCTAAAACATTTGATGTTGTGACACCCTAATCATTAATCAAATATTCATCCTAAGTGAAAAATTTTTTCACATACGAGCAAGAAGCGACATTTACCCAAATATTACTAGCTGATTTGAACAGTACAATGATTAGACGTTTCAAGTTCAAAATCCAACCTGCAAAAGGGGGAAAAAAAGAAATTGATGTTTATCGAACTTTAGAAGCGACAGTGGACTTCCCATAGGGCGAAGGCAACAATGGGTAAAAATTGCAGCGGAAAAATGGGAGACCAATTGATAGAAATGGGTCCAGAGCCCCACCTTGGTGGGGTGAGGTGTTGGGTAGGGGCGGTGGGAGAGTCCACTATCAATGGTCCACGTTCACCTAATTGATCAATCAGACAGAACTAAAAGTGCCGAACAAATTGAATAACAAATAAAACGAACCGACCAATCACATAGAGCCACCTGCATCAACTAAAAGAAAAGAAATATATATCACAGTGATCGATATTATTCTCCAACAGAGAGTCTATCCATCTCTTTTAACCCACCGGATTGTCCATCTATTGCGTCAGATCAATGTAGTTATGTATGCAGTAGCAACCAATACTATTTCTGAGTCTGATAACAGTAGGGAAGCAAATGGAAAGTCTGACGCGAGCTTGCATGAACGCGTTTTTGCCACGACAAGGAAAAGATGGTTTTACTCGTTCAATGGATAAACTCGATCGTTGACAGTACGTAGACCAACAAAGTCCATTATTTTGGAGTTTTAGGTTGTGGTCAGATGTCAGATGCAGAATAATTGCAAATACCCATGTAGTTTGACGTTGTTCCCAGTATTTTATAGGTGAAGGCCAATCTCAGAAGATTGCTTTTTGTTGACCTCTCCCAGTAAATTAATGACTTAAAATGACGTGGGGTGTTTTGCTAGGTTGTTTAATTTTGACAGGTAATGGAACTGGAGGGGATGGTTATTGGTCTTCGATGCAAAACCCAACACACAGATTAATTATTATCCGTAATCAATCATTGTGGTAGTCCTAATCCTTTTTGCGTGGTTTATTAAAAGTGAGTGCAATGGCCACTAAGCTTACGTTTCTCTGCATTAGAATACTTTTTGGGGGTCCTGAAGTCGGAGAAATGATGCAGAGTTTACACGTAGCCCATGAACTGAAAATGATTGGAGGAGGTTTTCACAAGGACAATCATGATGCAGTGGCAGTCACCCCCACCCAAAACTTTGCATAAGCTATCCTGCACGTCGCGGACTCTAATTTTGGACTATTAGGTCTACGCCTCTAGCTAGGCTCATCGACCAGTCTGTCTGGTTTGGCTGTCCCAAAGTTCCACTTCGACTTCCCCCTCCATCTGCATGACATTTTAGCTTTGATCTAAAGAATTTCCAGTGGCCTGAAATAAGTGTTGGTCACGTATGTATGTATCGTGTAAGTCCCACCCCCCTTTTTTATCCTGAATTAGTATCTGCTTTCCTCATTGCTTGTTCTTCTGATACAATAATTGTCTGTTTCTGTCAAAAAAGTGGAATAAAAAGAACAAAGTGTAGGAGCCATACATTATTGATTCCATTTTCCAGTAACAGTCTGAAGCACCAAGCAGACAAGCTCCAAGAGGATTCAAATACGTGGACGGCTGTCTCAGGAATAATAGCTAACTTTTGGCTCCGTTAAAAATGGCTATCCATATAGAAGCTAATAACATAATGCAAACACAAAAAGTCAATTCCATCAATGAGTACACTTCTATAATTATGGAGCGCAGAATTTTGTAAATTCCACAAAATGACAAAATAATTCTTCGTTTTTTTTTTCCAAAGTAAATATACTTACTTACCAGGGCACCCAGTAGAATTGTTGGAACAAAATGAACTGATTCTAATTTCAATGACAAAAAGTTTTTTAAGGGAAAGAACTGGTCAGAGTTTCATCCTTAAAGAATTGGCCAATGTTTCGTGTATGCAAAACAATGCTCACAACCTTAAATCCCCACAGACTAATTGATTCGCATGTGTTTGCCTTCTTACACCTCTGATGTTCTGTTTAGGGTTACAGATTTATTTCTTAAGCAACATGGTGTCCCTTCGTTCATTGTCGGGGACATGTACAGCCCTATGCTTCAACGAACCAACATAACCAAACTATTTTTGGGGTTGACCCAAATAAAGAGAATTTGAACTCCTAAAGTAGGATTTGATCATTTATAGAATTTCATTTGGAATGATTCTTTCATTTTAATCAGTTTCTTGCCCGTCCTTGCTCTATAACACGCTAGCTAGTCTCAATGCCTTTCACATGAATTGTATTCCTTAAATAATGGTTCAAGCATCAGCTAATTAATCTTTTGCACCTGGTTGAAAAGTGACTTTCATGGCCTTACCAACCTACAGAACAATAATGTCCATAGAATGGTCGGCAGAGTGGCCCCTGTGCAAAATTCAGAGTGTATCTTGTTCATTATATTGGCAATGTTATTTTCAATCATTAAATGATCATGCCCATTTTATTATTAAAGCAGGAAAATTTAAGAGTAACTAAAAGTAAATTTTTAAATAGGAAAAAAAATCATCTATGTAAATTACTTTCATTTATATATTCTTCATAATTAATCTAGCAAAATAAAAGAATATGATGAGATCCATTAAAAAAATTTATGATAAGAAGTCATGTGTAAGTATAATTTTAAATATATTTAAATAATTATATTTGATGAATATCGGTTCGTCACAATTATTAATATATGTAGATCATAATTAGTGTCATTTAACCGTAACTAATGTTCTCAATGAAATAGACAAATCTTGTTTTGTTAATAGAGTACGTAATTTTGTACAGAAAGGATAGTGACTAGAATTATTAACGATATATCAAATGTAGCTCATTTCTAAAAGGTGAATGGCATCTAGATATAATCAGCTAGATAAGGTTGCCACATTTATGATTTTGGGCAAGAGCAAGCTTAAATTATAGGACCTTGGGTAATTCGAAATTGGCGAGAATAACTTTGACAAATTGTTGATACTGGGGCCTCCCTTTGCCAGTTTGGTCAAGGACATAAAGTTCATCTTGATGATTTAGAGATCAGCAGGTTCAGGATATGCCTAAACCAATATTGGCAAAAGGAAAATCTCCTGATGATAAGATTTCAAATTAAAAGTTGTTTTGGCCTATTTGCTTACACCTATAAACCAATGCTGTGGGCTTGGCTTAACCAAAAAGTAATTTGCCAGCGACTTTAGAGTGTTCAAGCAAAGACGAGATGCCTACCCGAACAGGACAAGGGGACAGCACATGGGCAGAAAACAGTAAAAAGTTAAGTTGAGTTTACACATTCCAATTGGTAGAAATTAAGATTCATGGATCAGTTTATATTATGTTAGAAGATATAAAAAAGTTCATGACTGTCTTGATCATCAGAAAAAAAATATTGCATCCTTTTCCTTTTCCATCTCTTATTAGAAAAACCTTTTAGGTTAGATGAGATGAGAAAGTGATACTTTAAAACCATGGAAGTCGTACTGAATAAACAATGACAGTTCTGGAAAGAACATGCTTATGCTATGTTTTTTTTTTTCTTCTTTTGGGCCAATAACCTGCTACGTATCCTTTGAAAAGATTTTCTTGCAAGTTTCAACTAATTCAAGTATATTTAAGAAGGTTTGGCCGTTTGGGCGGTTACAGGGCCCAATGAAAGCAAAGTTGGTGTGAGATTTGGCTCATTCTTAAATTCATTATTATCATCGCAAATGAACCTAACAGATCACAGACTTATCTTTCACCCCAAAAAACCAAAACTAAAAGCAATTACCATTAACAAACAATTTCTTGTATTTCTCTTTTGTAAGTATGAGATTTTTACAAGTCACTAGACACCTATTCTCAAGCGACGCTTGAGTTCATTTTCAGTGGAAAAACCATAATCCATACACTGTATATTTCTTTCATTCTGAACTCTTAAACAATATTGGTAAATTGAGATTGAGGGCTTTCCGTTCCCAAGTCATTGTCTCTAATTCTGCTCCTTTGACCCATGTTTTCTTCAAAGAGAAAAACCAATCCATGTCTTTCGCCTAATAGGAAAACAACAGTGATTAACTAAAAATCATTTTCCATTTACGATAATGACAGTATTGTATCTATATACTGGCAATTGTTCACAAATGGGTCCCTTTAAACAGCTGAATTATCACGAACCCATGCTTGATTTGATTCTCCTATTGATCTCTTTCTCCAACTCCTCTAGACCTCCCACTTCCTCAACCTCCTGCTCCATAACACAAAGAAAAATCTAAGGAAACCAAACAAATGAAAATAAAGACAATATGAAAGAGTAGAAAAGGATGTTTAAGACAATCACCTTAGGCCCTAGAAACAGCCCATATGGGACACCATTGAATTTGTCTGAATGATGGAGCTGAAACCCAAACATCAAATCCGAAGAAGATCATGGCCATTAGATTTGGTGATAAGAAAAACCCAAATAAAAATTGGTAAAAAAAAAAAAGCTTAAGTTTTGTCTTCTTATGTAAGATGTTTCGTGTGGTGCATATTGACCTGGTGGGCCGCAGCAATCTTCCTGAAGTAGGGCACGTTGGCAATGGGCCCCACGGGGAATCTCTTATGGACAAGACCATCGTGGACGAACATGTAGGCCATTCCGAACACCGTAATTCCAAGCCCCTGTAACCAAACAAATATTAGAATAAAGGCGGGGTCATTTTAGAACATGCAGAAAAAGTTTCTAATCCCGACTAATTAAGTAGGATTAAACTGTTAATTAAGGAAGACTATCAAGATTCATAAAGATAATGAGAGCGAAAAAGAACAATTAAAGAATTACTAACCAAAAACAGACAGGAGAAGACTTACAGCACCAAAACATAGACCAGGAACGAGGCCTTTGTTGAAGAAACCATAAGAAAGGAGAGCAATAGCTGGGACCGCGTTGATAATGGCGAACACATCGTTTAGCTCGAACGGACCTTCTCTAGGTCGATGGTGAGACTGCAAATACAGAATTCATTAATTCGGTTTTAGCAATCTTATTCAAGAGAGTTCAATCTCAGCTGCTTAGCTTATTTTAAAAGGAAATGGAAAGAAGGGAAATGAAAGAAGAGGAAATACCTCGTGCATATGCCACAAAGAAGCGTGCCAAAGCGCTCTGTGAGCCCATCTAGCCCAAAACTCCATGCCTACCTGAAAATCAAAACGACCCAGTTTCCGATTCAACACTCAAATCATACTCCAAATGCCGATTATATTAGAGTATTAGTCAGTAGTAAAAATCTTGCTGACGGAGATATATAGAACTTACCGCAGCACCAACCGATAAAGCAAATGTACCAAACATTTCAGAAAGAGGTACCTCTCCACCCTTGATATAGAAAACAACCCAATTTCAGAATTTGACCGTACTGTTAGAAGGAAAAAGAAAAAAAGCAAAGAGAAAGGGAAATAAAAAGAGAGGAAACTAACCTCCATTTGCCAAGAAAACCTATAATAAACAGCCATAACAGCCATGGACGTGATCCCAAAACTAGACATGACAGCAGCAACTAGGTAAGTAAATCTTTCTGATCTCTTCCTAGCTAACTTCTCCGCCAGACGTGCTTGTATTAAGATCTGAGAATCTCTAGCATCCTCGGATCCTTCTTCTGCAAGATTTACGATCTGGGGAGCACTTTGTTTCTGTTCCTCCAGCACAAAACAAACAGCAAAGCTTCTCTTCCTTCGAGCTCCATATAGTGTTTTCTGGAGGCGAAGTAAAGGATGAAAAAGTGGAGTTGGCTTCGGCTCGAGGTGTGAGGATAGAAATGAACGAAAAGGTTTAGGGGTTATGGCGGCGGATAGGCCTGCCGCCATGGAAACAACCGCGAGAAGCTAAACTTGATTACGGGCTAAAATTCTAAAACCTTAAACACAAGCTCCCACAGAGGATACAAAGACCGAGAAAGAGGCAGAAGCAGACGAAAAGAAATAGGGCGGTGCGAGGTAGGGGAGAAATGTCTGGATTTTAGAGTGTGGGAGAGGTTAAATGCACGGAGACCACAACTTTGCTGTCGTGACAAAGTTTATGGAATTTAAACACAATTTCTATTAGTTAATGCATATGGTACACATGGTAATAGAAAAATCCTTGTTTCATCTTTAATTTACCAAGTTGCCACCACCGTTCATATCCAAATATAACACGTGGAAAATTCATATTATGTGTTGTTGAAAATTATCTCTAGCTTTTCCCTTGTACTTTCTTTTTTTCTATTGAGCGTTTTTCTTTTCTTCTCAGTTCTTAGGATCTTAAAAGGGGTGATTATTTGTGGTGGTATACCAGTGTATGCCAAAATGGTTTGATCTTCCTTTGGTCTCATGCATCATGTGAAAAGAAATCACGTATGGAGACCCATTGAATGCTATACTACTAAATGAGAGATGATCAGATTGATTTTTTTTCCATTCTCATTTGCACAATATACGTATTTACTGTCATCATGATTAAGAGCATGATAATAGTTTTTTTTTTTTTTTTCAAAAGCTCGTCAACTTCTTAGAAGTAGTTGTGACCTTCGTAGACTTTAGAGACACATTCAATCAGGTTTACAAAAGCAATTAACGTCAATATCACAACAAATTATAATAAATTACAATTCATGTCATCTTTCTCCTAATATTATATATATTTTATTTGCTCTCAATTACTTTTAAATTGAAAGATGACAATTAAAAAAATTAAAGTAGATTCAGATTAAATTTGCCAAGTTTTTTATCATGATAGATTTGGACTTTTTTTAATTGTTTTAATAAGCTTTAATTAAAATTGAATTCTTGATTTTTGAAGCACATTCCAAATATAATTTTTTTAAAACGAAAATTTTTATTGATTTCTAACCATTCTTGAAAAACACACTCTTCCAAATATAATTTTGAACGAGCTAAACAAAGTCTTTGAAATCAAATTAAACTCTTATAAACGAATAATGATACTAATTACTTGGTTTAAATTAGAGTCTAATTTTGTTATACTACTTTAGTTTTAACCAACAAACTAAGCTATCATATAAAAACATGGGAACGGGGAAGATCCTTCCGAAAAGGAAGTTGGCAATTTGGTAATTCGGGTGAAGAGCAAGTGCAAACTATGGGAAAATGGAAGTCGACCAGTGGACAGGAGTCAGGAGTAAAGGTGGACAAATGTCAGGCAGGCAGAGGAAAATATGAGGCTGATGTCCGCCTTAGGGTTTGCCAATTTGCAGGGCATTGGACAGCCAATCAAATTGTAGTTTCAAAAATAATTGACCGCACGAAAGGATATTAAGATCTCCCTCCTTCCCAACAACCAAGTCCTTGCCCTTTCTATCGTGCCACGTAATCTCCAGCATAATCGCTACCAACCTATCAGCACCTTTTGGGGATGTTGTTGTTGCCACATGGGATTGCCTCATTGGGTATTCTTCACATACGCGTATTCTCTTCGCCGTTGAGTTCGCCAGCTGGCGAAATGCTCGTGCAACCAGAGATTTCCTTTGGATCAGAATACAGTTCTAGGTTTTTGTTCGAGTGAAGTGCTTTAAGCCTTTAACAACCCAGGCAGGAGCCAACAAGCATATGGTTTTGGCAATATCTTTGACAATGAGGTATTTCAAGTTGTTACTGTTTTTATTTTTTTCTTGTTCTTTTTATATAAAAAAATTAATCTTGTAAGGAAAAGAAAGTGGGCCAAATGTAATATATGATTAATATTTAATTGGTGATATAGCCCAGTGCAAAATGCTTATATAGTTTATTTTGGTCAGAAGTGGATATATTTACATTTTCCAATGTCTTAACTTATTTTTTGAATGTCAATTATATATCTTTGATTAAACTTCATACCTCACACTTAATTGGAGGTAGGTAGGCTAACGCATATCTAAATTACACCCTTAGAAAGACAGAATTGATTTAATAAAAAAATTCTTATTTCCAAGAATAAAATTTCAGTGCCTTCTTTTCCCCTTGAACTTTCTCATAAATGCCCAATGAAGAAAACAAATATTTTGCCCAGCAACGTATTATTGCCTGATTTGGTCACGGAATGAACTGATTAAAAGGAAGTCCGATCCAGAGCGTGTACTTCATAAATTTTCCCAGCTACCTTGAACCCACAAATTCTGAAAAATGACATTTTGATATTTTTGAGAAACAATGGACAGGCGATGTTTAAATGCACCCAGGCTGAATGAATAGACATAAACCTAGAACTGAAGCAGGCAAGATCTGCAGCAGTGGAACAGCCCAAAATAATTAAATTCCAACTCAGAATACTCGCATGATCACAAGCTGAAATAAATATTAGTAGCATATCTTAAAATATCATGCATTCACTAAATCGGCCCAAAGCCTGCATAGCCTTGTACCAATCTTTGTCAACAGTGTCTCAATCATCCAGTTCCACGGTCGCAAAAACATGATGGATGCAAGAAGGATGGATTTGCCTATTAAGCCATTGTTTCACAAAGCTTGGCCCAAAATGGGCAAAGAGGTTGGGCCAGAGTTTAATATTGTTTTCAAGAAATTTAGTACGAAGAAATTGAAGAAAGAATAGGGAAATATATGTTAAGATAACATGTGAGCTCACTGTCAACTGATATAATAATACTTTCTATTGATGATTGTTGGTGGCAATCGGCGAAGTCATAAAGTTCTTTCAACGAAAACATAAGCATGGTAAATATTAAATAGTGTCACATATAAAGAAACTTACATCTCCCAAAAAGAACATAATTAGATGTGTTAAACAAAGACAGACCTCTCCTGGGGTTATGTCTTCACTGTTACTTGGATATACCAAGATATTATATCAGATTCTTGATACTTAATAAAATCTTTATCTTTGATTGAGAAAAAAAAATATAAAAGTTTATTTATTTTTTGTGTGGGATCAAGGTTACTCTACTAACTAAGTTGTATTGGCATACAGACATGAATATAATTATCATTAAGAATTAATTGCTTAATATCAATTAAGAGGTGAGAAAACTCGTGAAAATTCAAAGAATTCAGTCCCTCCTTATAATTGGATATCTACTAATGAAGTTGATGATTGACATATTTGTGTACTAATACATAATTTAAATAAGTCGAGCATTTATCAATAGCAAGAACACATAACTCATCGAATGACGATGGGGTTTAATCAATTAATCTTTAGGGACATTCAACGTGATCACTTCAACTTGCAGATCTAACGCTGCCAAATTAATATGGATCATTCATATCTTTCTTGTTTAACCATCGATGGGAAAGAGTTGTCACGATTCACAAAAGCCGAGTTCTTAGCGTTATGTTTTATCATGGCCTTATTAGGGGTTTCGCTTCTTTTGCTTTTGGAGCTGTTGGATTCTTTTGGCATCATTCGCAACGAGCACTGCCGAAAGTTTCAAAGGTCTACGTATATAATTATCATAACATGACAGCACTTGTTTCATCGTTTTCATCGAAGCTCATCATCATTTTTGGTCTGCAAAATCATGGCTTAACCACCACCTTAATTAATTATGTACCAAAAATTGAACTACGTACCACCTTGATTGTCAAAACTATAGTGTTGCTCGTTGTTCGTTCTTGTTGTACAAAATGAATTAATCATCCCTTTTCTTGAAAAACATCAATTCATCTTTTCAAAAATTACCATATAACATCAATTCCCACATTGCAAAGGATTGGATTCATTAACATTTAGCTTGAGCGGGCACTATGATATTGTATTGCAGCTGAATCAACGTCGTTTCTCATTGATTTGTAAAGCATATTTCTCAACCTCGCGTACAAAGTTCATGGGTTTAGAACTAGGAAAAGGTACCAGCCTACCTAGGCCAACTTTTTTCTTACCAGGGAAGAAACCTAAGACGGATTTTAGGTTGCTAAATGATCATGTCTTGTCTAAGAAAGAAGCTTAAAGAACAAAAGCAGAAATGTCTTGTCTTGGTGGGGATGTCACTGGCTTGCAAGAATCTTTCATTTTTATGCTTTTTATAATAATTGGCTGAATTGTGTGGGTATATATATATATATATATATATATATTATGTACATNACAGCACTCCCGAACCCATCTCTAAAATGTGGACCAGTTCTCGTTCTTTCGAGGAACCTAAAATTAATTTAGAACTTTGTCGATTAGAATCGGGTTAATAGGTAACCAATCACACCTAGATAAAAAAAGATTGGTGGCGACTCCTAAACCATCTTAATTTTCGCCCGCGTCTGACGGACGGGTTCTCGGACCCGCACGTTACGACAGCAACCAGATATATGATATTGTTGTATTGTATCTTTATACGCAAGAAAGGACATGTTAGGGTCTCATGTCTAGCATGTGCTTAATAGAGGTGGTCCAATAAATTTAAATGTCTAAAACGAAATATTCAAATGAGATTTTTTTTATTGAAATTAAAAAAATTATTAAAATTTTATTTTTTAGCTTTTTGAGATGTAAAATTTTTAATTAAACTTTTATAATCAAGTTTAAAATAATAGTACCTAATTGTTGAATGTTTTTTGCAAACCGCAAATGAGGCTCACGATTTTATGAAGATAATAAAAGAATAGACTTCTTGTGTATTCTTGGGAGAAAATTGAAATTAAAGAAAAAAAGAGCAAATGAGAAAAGAAGAATTCAAAAGTGGATATTGTATATTGAAAAAAATAATTGGTTTATATATAGGAAAAAAATAGCTATTAAAAATCATTAAATGTGTTAATTGAAAATAAGAGAAATAAGTGAGAAAAAAATAACTGTTGAAGATGATTAAATTTATATGACTGTTAGTTTATTGAAAATAAGAGAATATAATTGAAAATTAATAACAATTTTAAAAATAAAAAGTAAAAAAATTAAAATTTATTAAAAATAATTAAAAAATAATAAATAAATTATTAATTATTTTACTTTTATATTTTTTTATTTTTATATATTTTAATATAATTAATTATATTATAATTATTATAAAATTATAAATCTTTCTTAAGAGTGTGGCTTCCCCAAATTGGGGTCTTAAAGCCTTTGCTTGGGTGGCTACACCCAAGGGCCCGCACTGTATGTATATATATTATGGCTAGCAAACCATGCTCTTCCATAGCTTCTAGAATTGGGAAATTGATTGAAAATATATATGCAAATTGAAGTGTGTTATCATAAGATTAATTGGTGCTTGATCCATGTTAATTGTAGTTATCAAATAAGGTTGTATACATGTATATATTGACAGAAAAAGCCCTCTATGCCGGTAAATGATAAATTTTCAACAACCATACATATGCATCTTATTATATACATTTCTTGATAAATGTTGGTTGTAGAAGTCCATATACAATTCATCTAAAGTTAGACATAAAACATCAAATCATGCTATCAATAATGATTTGTAACTGCTTTAATAATAACATTAATGGCTAGCTGAGCCCACATGATATCGATGTTTAAACCAAACTATATTTTTCCAAAATATTGAGAGGTCCTAGTCACTTTGAGAAAATTCATAATTATGTATAGATTGGATCTTGTTTCTGTTTAAGCACATTCTTACCGCCGGTTAGACTCATCTTCTGTTAGTATTTCCATGCTCGAGCTGCAGCCAGTTGCCAAGTAGCACGAGATTTTTCCTAGTGCGCAACCTCATCTATATTTCCCCACACGGAAAACCATGCATTCAGCAAGTCCCAAAAAAAATTTAATCAAGAACTGGATGGTGGAAGCTTTGATGCATACAACAGTTGTTAAGAACGTGAGACCTTCTAACACACTGTAATTAAGTTATGGGATTTGCTTGGATACATTTAAATCTTTTTTTTTTTGTGGTAGATTACTACATTGAAGGGGTCCGAAGTATCAAGATGACAAATTCTAACCTTAAACTTTAGTTATATTGTACATAAAGAGTAACATTGTTAGGTTAAAGTCTTAATTGTTTAGACATTTGAAAACCTTGCCAACTGCCAGTCAAACCTAGGTAAATAGAGTTCTTTTTCTTTTTTCTTTTAATTATATGAATAAAAAGCAATGTATCTTTAGATGCCATTGAATGTATTATCTTTTGAAATGTCTTTAGAGAAATAAATTATTGTACTGATATTCTTGTAAAATTTGAAGTCAATTAGAAGTGAAATGTTTGTAAGTTGGTGTTAGTTGGGTGATAGCGTTTGATATGAGTGGATGATAGGAACTATAAAGTAGGGTGTATTTTTATCTCATTAATTTATTCAAACTCAAATCAATTCTCAAAATAATTATTATCCCATAATTGAAGGAGGTTTTCATTGTTAATTATAGGTATATATCCTTTCAAATATCACTGGTGCAATTCAAAGAAGATGCATTTGCCAAAAATGGAAATAACTTAAGATAATTATTCTGAAATAACAAAGGATAAAAAAAAGTGTCAACATTTTAAATTTTTAATCCTCTCAAAATCTGATTTATTAACCAACCTTAACCGCTTAACCAGATCATGAATGATAAAAAACCGACAAAACGTCCATATGGTGCTCTCGACTGCAACTAATTAGATTGAAAAACAGATATCGAATTAAATGTATATCGCTTGATCAGTTCAAGGGTTGAGATACATATCCGGATAATTCTTCTTCTTTGCACATATAAATTTTTTTTTTTTTTAAAAAAATATTACAATAAATTTAGATTTTAATTATACTTTTTCAGTCAATATACTTTTTATGTAGTTAAATATTAAAAATTGTAATTATTTAAATTTTTAATTTTATTTTTTATTCACATTAATAGTAATATTAAAAGTGTAATCTTTATTAGTGTATACAATCTTTATAACTACATTTTATGTATAATGTTGTTAAAATTTTATATAGTGCAGTAAAAATCATAAAAATATTGTAAAATAATATAAAAATATATTATTATTATTATTATTATTATAGTAAAAATTTTGAATCAAATTTATTATAGTAAAAAATCTCAAAGAAATCTATTGGAAATATGAATCAAGTCAAGTAAACCATACTTATTAAAACATCAATACGCAAGGGCGGAGGGTAGTGTTATCATGGGTGTCGTGTTTTAAAATTATTTATTATATATATATATATATATATATATATATATATTTTAATGACTTCTTAAAAAAAAATTTTATTTGATAATTATTTTTATTCTTTCAATCGTTTGATGAAATTAGAGTTATTATAGTCAGCATATTACTAGTTATCATATAAATTTTAACCCAATGTGCTAAGCCGATCAAATTAAAAAAAATAAGAGTGAGTTTACTTACCTAAACCCACTAAGTCTTCATATAATCTAAGTGTTAATATAAATCTAAATCTATCATAACATATTATATCTAAAAATTCAGTCCAATAGTCTATTATAACATATTATATATCAATAATTCAATCCAATAGCCCAATATATTAATTAGCAATTCAAAAAGCAAATAGAAAATAATGAGAGCTTCCTCATAAAACTACCCATTTCATGTAGAACATACAAAGTAACAAGATAATTCATTTAAATTTGAAAAATTAATTTTTTTTTTCACTTTTATGTAGAGATAGTGAGAAAAATCCTTTTGATAGTTCTATTCGATCATATATATATGACATTGGTTAATATATATATTTTTTATATATTCAATATTTTGTGAATTTATTTAATTTTTTAAATAAATAAAAATTAAATTATATATAATTTTTTTTTAACTATTAAAAATTTCTTTCTGTTTGATATTCTTTAAAAATGCTCTAACGTGGCTTCTGTCGGCTCTGTCGCCACTGTCAATACAAACACAACTTGGCCACAAATATATATACTAGCTTATATCCTTTGAACTGATGACATAGGTTAATTAAGAGAGAAACTAAAACTAGCTAGAGCAAACATGAGAAGAGGTGAAAGCTATGGTGGCGGTCAGAGTTCACTTGGATACTTGTTTGGTTCTGATGAGCAGCCAAGCAAAACTCTAGCACCCTCAACTCCCATCAAAGCCCCTTGGGATGATGATAACACCACTAAGAAACCCCCAAACAATTCCTCCAAGAAGTCAAGTGTCACCAACAATTATCACAGAGCTCAAGGGCAAAACTCAGGCAACTTCATTACTGTGAGTGATCTAGCTTGGACGATTTCAACAACATGTAAACTTTTTCATTTCTTCAACAAATTTTTCCTCTTTCTTCAATCTACTTTCTTTTCAGGACCGCCCGACGACGAAGGTTCAGTCAGCGCCGGGAGGGGACTCATCTCTTGGATACTTGTTTGGAGACAAGTAACGCTGCTTGCAGCCAAATTATTATTCCACTCTATATATTGATGAGGATTCAGTTTGGCTGTGATTTGCGTTTCTTACAAATAAGGGCACAGCAGCAGGTGCTTCAAAGTGTGTTCTTGTTCAGTAAAATTGTGAACTTTGGTGTGTGTGTGTGTGTAGGTTTGACGATCACTGGGTATCAGATATATTACATGCTGTTTCCTTTTGTAAGTTCAGAATAAATTATATTATATTAGTGATAGCGATTGGTTTGAGTAATGTACAGTCAGCTGTAAGAATCGGCTTTGATGATGGATTGTGTCTCTTTTCTGTCTGCTTTTGACAGGGGATTTCTCTGTTCTAGTATTCCTCATCCCAACAATTCCTTTGACCTCATCATTTTTCTGTCCTGAGATGCATCCATTCTTTAAAACCTTCAAGCCAGTCAGTGCGCTATGTTTTTGTGTTGATCCAACATAAAAGAATTGATGTTAATTTATCTTGATAAGGGAATACCATAACTTTCAATTGTGAGGAGAGTGTTGATCCCACTTAGACTTAACTTCATGAGAGTTATCACAAAATGTTGACTTTCAAAATTTCAATTCATAATAAATTGATCAAAATTATTTTAAATATTTCAATTGAATAAATCAAGTTTTCCTTAATAAATCTGATTTCAGTTGAAATTTTGTAACTGTGATTAAATGATGTCAAGATTTCGTAATAACTCCCATACATTCACATGAAAATGACATTTAGAAAATATTTGTTTACATAATTCTCAGTTGTTATGGCTGTTCAAAAATAAATGTTTTTTGAAAGTAAGCGGCTCGATCATTTGCAGCTTTTCTTATCAAAGTTTGCCTCTCTTATTGGTCTTATCCGTCTGTGGGTTCTAAGATATTTAAATGTTAATAAGTCTGCAATTGGGAAGCTGGATCTTGCAACATTTGGTGGTGTTCCGCACCATCATACAGGAGTCATCAAAGGAATCTTTTGTAAGTCCATTGTAGTGTACGACTCAAACTTTTCTAAGCTTATGACAATTATGGAAAGTTATATTTTTTTCGCTTCCACGTCTCTTCTCATTCTTTCATTATTGAAAATAATTCTAGTAATGTTATTTTTTAGACTAATAATCACTCCCATATTTTGATGAATGAAACATGTTTCAAATCATATTAAGAGTCTTGAAGTATTAATTCATCTTTCTAGTATATACTTAGAAAGGCAAATTTTATTTCGGACAAGTTAGTTAGAGAAGGATCCTACCCATTGCGAATAATTTTTTTCATTCTGTAATTTTCATTATATGAGATTCTATTTTTTCTTTGGAGTTGCTGTTTTTTTATCTATCTTTGTTTCTTCTTAACTTTGACTCACCGAAACTACAATAAAAATTCTTGTCTTTCAAAAAAAAAAAAAAACAACAATAACAACCGCATCCATACTGCCACAGACTTATATCAATTTCTTGTTTATCCCCTGAAATTCTAGCTATTCTAGAACATAAAGTAGCTAGTCGTTCATCACTCTCTTGCTATTCAATTCACAAGCATGGGCCTTGTGTGCCACTTATTTCCCTCCCAAGTAGTAGCTAATTAAAACAAGGCTTCCGAAGTTTGTTCATTGAGCCCATATACATACACTAGTATACTTGATCTTTAACATGAAATCCCAAGCAATTTCCATATAAAAACGAGAGATCATTTTATCTCACAAACAAAAGGAAAGTATACATGTGGAAAGCTCGATCGGCACGACTTTGCTAAGAAAGTTTGCAAGCAATTCCAGAGACATGCATGCTTGGTTAAGGTTTGTCAATAACGATGAATAACATAAAAGGAAACGGCTGCCTTATATCGTTAGGAGATAAGCAATCCGCTGCATTTATGTTCTACAAGATGGGATAAAGCTAAGATATTCCATATCTAATTAGAAGATATTCCCTCGGTTTTCCTTTGTTTTTGGATGAAGGAGTTTCTATCCTTCCGGTTAATGAAATTATCCAGGCATTTCAAAAAACAATGTGATTAGAAGATACTTTTATTATTTGTCCAAATCTAAGATATAGCGGGTCCCATTAGAACCGGACCAGAATTTCCTTGGTCAATCCGCAGGACACTTGATGCATGCCACTTCAGTGTTTTTAGATCGAACGGCTAAAGAAATGTACCAACCCAGTTCAAAAGTGGGACCTCTTATCCATGCAAGCATGATACAACCGACGATCAGATATAGCCAAAAAGGAGATGCACGTACGCAGGTTTTGCATTGTAGTTTCCTTGCACGTCGTCTTTTATAGCCATGACATATTTCAGTTACCGTTACATATTTGGCATCCTTATAATTTTTGCTGTATTTAGCTAATTCTCACTGCCATGCCAAATAATCAATGATTTTGTCATAATTGGTTACCTTAATTGTACATTACAACCTCTTCCTTATAAGTTCTGTTTTGCAAAGAAGACAGGTTTACCTTCAATTTTCGGCAATGGAGTTGTCAAGGAAATCCCAAGTAATGTATCTCTATGCCGTTTGCTCTTCTTCTCTTTCAGTTATTTTCTGGGCCAAATCACATAATTCTAAGTTTATATGATTCATGTTTCTTATTTGCAACATGTTTCGATTTTTTTTTTTGGTGAGAAAATGTTGATTTTTCCTTGTTTTTCGAATCGTTTTGTTCTGATCGATCGATTGAAAATAGAGGAATAGCTTACAAGGACACAAACTTGTCTCCTTTTCTTTAGGCGATTGAGACATTAATCTCAGCCATAATTTTATTGGGATTACTGAGTTCGAGTGTGGCAGCATACTGTGCGGTCCGATATGCTGAGACCATCGAGTTTCCGGCTCTAAATTGTCGTAAGCACATTGCGGTTTTGACAGATTTTGGTGGGGTCGGTGACGGTAAAACATCCAACACGCAGGCGTTTAAAGCTGCAATTGCGAATCTCAGCCAGCTTGCGGCGGATGGTGGTGCACAGCTCATCGTGCCGCCAGGTAAATGGCTAACAGGGAGCTTCAATCTCACCAGCCATTTCACCCTCTTTGTTCACAAGGATGCTGTTATTCTTGGGGCTCAGGTACAATTTTTAGCCATCAAATTCTCGTTTACCGGCCAGAACTTACAAGGATGCATACGTTAGACTTTTAAGAGCTGATATTCTCACCCGCTAAGTTATCTAGCTCTTTATTTATTTCTGCCATTTGTCTTCAATTTTACTTTGAGTTTTGAAATATGAAGGATTTTTCAACTTACCTCGACAAAATTGGTTGTTTCAGGTTGAAGATACCATCTACATTTTTGAATTTTTTTCTGCTCTTGAAATTCTATGATGGTTTTCTTTTTTGAAAAATAAAATTCTATGATTTTTTGTTTTTGGAAATTCTATGATGTTATAAATATGATATGCCGTCAACTTTGCTTTCATTTAGGTCATAAAATTACCAGCCTCCTCTTTTAGTCAAAGATCTTTAGGTCATTGCTACCTAACATTACAAAAGTGTGGAGTTGGAAAACAGATATTAGACTAACTCAAATGGCTGAGGACCAGAACACTCTCGTTCTGCTAAGACTTTCATGATCTTTATAGTGTTTCCTTAAGACAAATTTCAAGAATATTAAAGGAGATGCATAATCTAGTTTTTATCTTGTTTAAAAGTAAAGTGATCACCATTTATCTTGTTTGATTTTACTTCGAATAATCTTTCAATATAACAAGCAGGACGAATCAGAGTGGCCTCTTCTTCCTGTTCTGCCTTCTTATGGGAGGGGAAGAGATGCCCCTGATGGAAGGTTCAGCAGTCTTATTTTCGGCACCAACCTCACAGATGTTGTCATTACAGGTAACTAAAAATTATGACCTATCACCTTACAGCAATTAAATCTTAGCATCAAGCCTCGACCAACCCTGACCTAATTAATGGGGAAATTTTTCGGCTTGTAACACAAGGTAACAATGGCACCATCGATGGCCAAGGTGCATATTGGTGGAAGAAGTTCAAGGAGGATAAACTGAATGAAACCAGACCCTACCTGATTGAAATCATGTATTCCAATCAGATCCAGATATCGAATCTGACATTGATTAACTCCCCATCATGGAACGTCCATCCCATATACAGCAGGTATATTTTGTCCATATAAACACTTAATTGCCAGTGAAACCACATCATCACAATGATTTTTCCGATATTTGTTTTGGTTTTGATCGAATGTGAAATTGCAGTGATGTGATCATCCAACACTTAACCATTCTTGCACCAGTTGATTCTCCTAATACAGATGGAATAAACCCAGGTTTGTTTGCACTCACAAGTTCTTTGTTCTTAATAAAGGAATGAAATTTTACAAATTTGTAACAGTTGATATGAGCCACACTGCTATTTCTTATCTTTCTAGATTCATGCACAAACACCAGAATCGAAGATAGTTTTGTAGTCTCAGGAGATGACTGCATAGCTGTTAAAAGTGGCTGGGACCAATACGGAATCAAATTCAACATGCCAACCAAGCACCTAGTAATTAGAAGGTTCACCTGCATTTCTCCTGACAGTGCCACCATTGCTCTTGGAAGTGAGATGTCTGGAGGAATCGAAGATGTAAGAGCTGAAGACATTACAGCAATTAATACCCAATCTGGAGTGAGGATTAAAACTGCCGTGGGAAGAGGAGCCTATGTTAAAGACATTTATGCTAGAAGAATGACATTGAATACAATGAAGTATGTGTTCTGGATGACAGGCTCTTATGGCTCACATCCAGACCCCGGCTTTGACCCAAATGCCTTTCCTGTAATCAAAGGAATCAATTACAGAGACGTTGTGGCCGATAATGTCACCTATTCGGCAAGACTGGAAGGAATCGAAAAGGATCCTTTCACTGATATTTGCATTTCAAATGTGAATATCAAACTGACTAATAAGCCAAAGGAGTTGCAGTGGAATTGCACTAATGTTCAGGGAGTTACCAACCGTGTGACCCCTGAACCATGTAATTTGTTGCCTGTGAAGGAAATAGATTGTCCCTTCCCAGAGGATAGGCTGCCCATTGAAGATGTCATGTTGAAAACTTGTTCTATCAGCGGCAAGTTCTGAGAATCGTTATAATTTACTTGACTCTTAATGCTTATAATCTCATACCCTTTATATCCTTACCATCTTTTCTACTATAGTATCGAACTTGATATGGAGATTGTGAGAATGCTCTAACCAATAAGACAAAAGTATGAGGAAGTTCATATTGGGTGATTGGCAAGAAAGTTGATTACATTTCTTTAAGCTCAAAAGAGTTGAGTTGAATTTTCTCACATCATCACATCTCGAAAAATCTTTGGAACAATTACAACCATACAAACGTTGCACTAAAGTTTGCATTCTACTTCAAAAGTGAAGGAAGATCACTCCAGAAGAACAAATGTTGTATGGATGAGCTTTTATCAGATAGAAGGAAAATCTGAAAAGAGTCTTTGGAGTTCCCTACGTCGGATTGTCAACGGTGAATCGTTTTTATGCGTGTTGTATAGATATCCTTTTCTCGTAATGATTGTAGCTTCTTTTGCCTGCGCACATGTCAGAGGCAACCCCGTCCTGTTCAGACGTCTGGCTATCTTGCCTGTGATTTCGAAGGGAAGCCTCTCTCCTGGCGCGACGTTCCTGCATTATGACACACGAGGAAAACTGAATAGATAGGCAGCCAGAAGGACAAGACAGCAATAGGTGCAGAATGTGACATCTCAACTTCTGGAAGATAAAAGTTTGTTCTTACATCATTGAGCAACAGATCACGCGGCTCAAGCATATGAACCACTTGTCCCATTCGAGGCCTATGATCTAAATCTGGATCAACACATCGTAGGGCGACCAATGTAACCCGTTTCAGTTCCTTTATAGAAGGAATTTCTGGCATCTTAGGATCCAGTACATGTGCAATTTTCTTGTTTGCGACCATGGACTTTAACCAGTCAATCAAGTAAACCTGCAATTAGGAAATTCCATTTTTCAAAATTAAGGACACAAGCTTCATACAATGCTCAAAATATGCTGAGATTAGAGATTGGTACTTGGGGTTGGTTATGATCCACAGGGGTCCTTCCGGTTACGATCTCCATGATAAGTATTCCGAAGCTATAAATATCGTTCTTCTTATCCCACAATCTGATAGAATCATGGTCTTGAGCGGCATACCTAGAGATTCAGGCAAATTAAAACATGGCCGTCAACGTAAAAATTGCCCAATTATATCACATTTCACAAGTTGAATTCAGAATGTATAGTCTCAAAGAAAATGAGTAAGACAAGTTTGAATTCAAATAAGCTGACCCTAGCTTGATCATTGAATGAGCGGTTACATGGCTGTGCTCTGGACCTAGCAGCCTAGAAAGTGAGATGTCGGAGATCTTAGGATTCCATTGATGATCCAATAATATGTTGCTAGCCTTAACGTTCTGGTGCACAATCTGTGGTTCAATATCCTCATGGAGGTATGCCAATCTGCCAAAACATAATCTCATCAAGTATATGAATATAATTTGATCCTCTGCCTCATCAGGCTCGTAATCATTAGAATTAAAACAGAGTAGCTGACCTAGTTTCAGATAGTAGAACTCACCCTTTTGCTATTCCATGGATAATTTTCAGACGTATTGTCCAGGTAAGAGGCCTGGTTTGCCCTAGGGACCCATGGAGCCACTGGTGCAGATTACTATTATTAACATATTCGTATACAAGCATCCTAATGAAACAGAAAACCAAAATAAGGGGTCTGAAGCATCACCATTACCAAATTGGGTGAGATAACAACTTCAAATTCGTTGAATCACATGAAAGAAAAATACCTGTAACCTTCTTCCACGCAGTATCCTAGCAGCTTGACAAGATTTTTGTGTCGAACATTACCTATTGCCTCTGCCTCTGTTAAGAAGTGCTCGGTTTGGCAACTGATGGTCACATGATCAGTAGGTTTAATTGATATACACCATAAAAAATAGCAATGATTAGAATCGATCAAGAACTATCTACCTGTTACTCAGTAGCCTCTTCACTGCCACTCGTGTATGATCTAACAACACGCCGCGGTAGACAACACCATAATCTCCATGCCCGATTAAATTCTCATACGCGAAACCATTTGTGACGATCTCAGCCTCCCTCAAACTGAAGTGGTTACCTGTCCAGTTTTCTGATACCGCAGGCGAGCACTTGGCAAAGTGCTCCAAATCAGGCAGACTCTCTTGAGTTGTCATGCTAGCACGAGTAGACAACTGGTCAGATAACATTACCTCAAGCTCTGGCTTTGTCATGTTCGTCTCGGTCTTCGAAACGTTAAGCGGAAGGAGCCTCCTATTGAGTGAGGAAGTGCTGTAAGGACTGTGATAATTGTGCCTGGGAGCAATGGGGTTTGGTAGGCAGCAGGGGGCCTGCTTGTAGGATCTTCGACGACGACAATAGATAACACAAAGAGAGATGATAAAGAAAACCAGAAGAATGAATAATATCAGGAATGCAACTATCAGCATCCATAATCGCAGACCAAAAAAGGAGGTATGCTTCAGGAGCTTTTCCTTGAGATATGAAACTTCTGATGACATGCTGTCTAATGAGAAAGAAAGAGATGTGGAACTACTGTAGTGTTGGCTCAGGATTTTAGCTGCCGGAGGAGAGAGAAGAGGTTGATCTTAGCTAGAGTCTAGGGTGTATTTTAAAAATCTTGATATGCCAACTAACTAGCGGGAGCTGTGGGATTATCTTGAGTCTGTTTGTTATGAGAAAAAATATATTCTGTACCTATATTTATTTAAAGGATGAAAATTTTATTTTAAGTGTAAAATATTTTACAGGCCAATGAAAAAAATAATCATTGATTACAAAAGTGCTTGCGCTCTAAAAATATTTAATTTAAAATATTAAAAAAATAAAAAATATATTAATATTTAACTTAAAATTTTTTAGTTTAAAATATTAAAATTTAAATTATTCATTATTATTAAAATTGAAATATTTTTTAAATGAAATCATTCAATACAATTAAATTTTTTATTTATAATTAAATAAATTTTACTAATAATTATAATAAAAAATATTTCAATCATCCATCAATTTATTGAATACATATAAGAATAGATTTTGGGTGTCTTATCCAATTGATAAATATTGATATTTTTATAGTGAATACACATTTAAATATCTTACACAATTATGATAAAAAAGTAATGACAAAAATTTTTTAAAAAATTAATGCTTACTTTTTAACTATAATAGTTGAGCATCGTATGAAAAATTGTATTGTACTAATCATTCAATAAAATACTTAGATATGAGCATACTTAATTGGTATCTATAAACACCTGTTAATTGGATCCAAACAATTTAATTGCCGTAAATTATTTTTCATCAAAAGTAATAATTTATTCAAAAAAACCATTGGGTTTTATATAGAGAAGATGGTGAAAGTATTGTGGCAGTAGGGGAGAAAAATGATCCACACCCACATGGATGCAAAAGAGGTGTGAGGCAATTAACAGGATTTATTATCAAGTTGACAAGCCATGCATCTATCTAGGTTCCACTATTTAAATCTTACGGTTCAGCAACAATATGTGGCTCATCCTCAAAACCTATAACTCAACAAATATGGTTTCACAAGTTTAAAAAAGTACTCATTGTTTGAAACTTTATGATTGAGAATAAGGTAACGGAATTAATAGAAAAATTTATAAACTTAGGTGAGATAGAAGAATTGATAAAGGAAATAGAAATGATAATGAAGATCATACTGAGAAATAGAAAAATTCAAAAATAAAAAATACAAACGTGAACGTCTTAAGTCCACACGTTTAGAAAGATCAATCCCACAACTGGAAGCCTCCAAACTCAACCAACCCACTCATCAATTAATTGAAGCTTCACACAAAACTATTGCTCCACATGGCACAAAAATAAGATGACTAAATATTTTAGAATATGTCATTATTGATTTTACTATTTTCATGTCCTTTTTTATTTAAACCAAATAACACCAACTTTTATAATAACTCCTATTTATCATCTTAACACTTAAATAACTCTACTAGTGCATGATGATTCAAAGAAAATGTTTTCAATAATTTATCCAAATAATAAAAAATATTAATTTTTTTTTATAAAATATTTTACTCTGAAAAAATTTTTCTAGTAAATTATATTTTAATTACCAAATAGATCCCTTGTTATGATAAGGTCAGGAATGCAACTATCTAGATTCATAATCGCAGACCGAAAAATGAGGTACGCTTCAAGAGCTTTTCTTTTAGATATGAAACCTTTGATGACATGCTGCTTAGCGAGAAAGAAAGAGATGTCGAATTAGTGTAGTGTCGGCGTCATGGAGGAGGAACAAAATTAAAATCGAGTTAAAAATCAGGATTTTAGCTGCTGGAGGAGCTGCTGTAAGAGAAGAGGTTGATTCAATTTAATATTTTAAAAATCTTGATGTGCCAACTAACTAGCGGGAGTCAATTTATGGATATGGTGTGAAAATCATTAAGGCTTCCGCGCAACTTTAACCAGTAGTTATATGCCAACTCACATTGACCTCCATTTTCTTATGGACGCCATTGATTCCCTAAACAACCCGCCATTTTCAACATGTTGAAGTTATCACATGCATCCTAAATAACCCCACCCTTTTCCACAGGTTGAAGTTATCTAACGTAGTTTTTCGTAACAACCTGAAAGTAACATGAGAGATGGCAGAGCAAGGCTACAGATGATTGCTCTAGCATCTGCACCAAAATGGAGAATTACTCGGAAGAAGATCACTCATTCACTCTGGCATTATTTAACTAAGTTGCGTCACCCCTCGAATCGCCATGCTCTGAACTTGATTGTTCAGAAGTCAGAAGAGACCCGATTTGTTTACTCTCTCGTTTGGCATTGGAAAGACGTACATCTTGCATTTGTAAAAGAAACGATGTTATTTGTGATTTGATTAATTAATGGGCACCATGTGCATAATGTAAACATAAAATTAATACTACTGATAATAATGATAATGAAGCCAGCGAGGAAACGCAAACAAAGTCTGAAGAATGGTGAATCCAAACAGAAAATCTTTTTATTTGTGATGTGATGACCTATTACACTGTTCTGTGCATATATAATACTCAATATTTATTCTCGACCAAACAGGACAAACAAATTCTACGAGAAAAGACTCTAGCAATCAGGTATGAATATATCTGAAATTTCCAATCAACCTGTACTGAAATGGAAAATTTTTAATTCTTGTTTCATGTATTGAACCCAGCCCTTGGGGGTGTAGGTAGCTTTTCAAGGCAAGCAGAGCTGCTCAATGACATCATCATTATACTGTTTCTGTGCAGGATGCAGCTTGATCTCATAAAGCTTTGGCCAGAGTTTTCCAGTAACTAGAAGAAAACATTAAAAAAAAAAAAAAAAGCTTCAATATATACGTAAATGGTCATGAAAAATGGATAGATCACACGTGTAAGCTGTATGAAACAGGGAAGTTGATGATATTCTGTCTGCCAAATCTAGTTCAAACTTACCAAAAATCCGATTATTGTTGCTATCCCAAGCAATGCCATTTAAAACATCAATACCCTAAAACACAGTGAAATTTTGAAATACATGAGTTAGGCTGCGAAGGGGTAAGCATTGATGAATTGATGTAAACATTTGGTGATAAAATTAAAATAAGCAGAAAGCCTAGCCTAAAGAGCATATTTTTTCCCCTCCCTGTCTATCATCTTGAAAGAAATTATGCAGAGACTTCCTTGTACCACAAGCAGCATTAAAAAAATATTTCTGATTAAATGCTTACATTGTATCCAGCTGCTATTAATCCTTGCCTGCAAAAAGGAACAAACAAACAGCACAAAGATCTAATTAGTAATTATTTGATTCTTAACAAAAAAAAGTAATTATTTGATTAGAGACAAAACTTAGCCAAATAAACAGGAAAACTATACCTTAAAGTCTGAAGAAGAATCCATCCAAGTATAGTACCATTATTAGGTGAGATTCGTACAATGCAGTCAGTCTACACGAGGAGAAAGTAGACTTCAGGAAGTAATCTCAAGTCAACAGCTAATCTTTTCTTCTCCAGATATACAAATCATCATGCAAAGGAAACCACTAAGCAAACCAAGTTCCAGACAATAATGAAATCCCAACAAAATTAAGTACAAATTCCACGCTACATGAACCCCAAACATAAAGTCCGAAAATTACAAAACCATACCTGCCAAACATTTGCCCATATTTCACCATTTATATATTCCAATTCATTCAGGTAGCGTACACTCTGACCATTAAATTTGATGACATGTTTTCTTGTGACTGCAACATATTGTAAAGGAGAGAATGCAGTTATTAAAAGAGGGTAAATAATAATGGGTACCAATATTCATTATTTACTGCTAGTAAATGACACTCATATCTACTAGTGAAATGCTCCAAAAATACCAAAGTTGAAAACTGCAAATGGAGGGGAATTTAGAATCAATACTGAAAGTGTGTGCAAAAGAAACCTTTTAGTGTCTGGGGATCCATCTGATACAGTGTTGAAGTCCCATCACTTCCATATAAGATTTTGCCATCAGTGGCCAGTCCCCAACCGTCATCCATCTCATGTGTAAATTGCTCTGACTGCAGTGAGTATTATATTACACAGTAAAACCATTATGGACACAGAAATAACATAGTGCAAGCACTTAATGCAGTTTAGTTCAAAATAATAAGCAAGTAAAATGTGATTGGATAATGAGATGGCAAAGAATGATGTAAGCCATTTGAAATGAGATACAGACATAATGATGATTTTTATTGTATCGTACACAAAAAATCAGTGTTAACATGCAGAGAAAGGTGGGAAGGAAAGAAAAAAAAAAAACAAGAGGCAACATTGTTCAAGATGACATTTGGACAAGCAAGAGCAAGAACAGAGGTC
The DNA here is from genome assembly GCF_000208745.1 of Theobroma cacao. Classification (NCBI taxonomy): domain Eukaryota; kingdom Viridiplantae; phylum Streptophyta; class Magnoliopsida; order Malvales; family Malvaceae; genus Theobroma; species Theobroma cacao. Next base: position 29,190,795 of record NC_030852.1, read on the forward strand.
AATTAGGAAGCTACTGACCCTGATTAAGTCAGTGAAAGTAGATACCTGATAGGAGTTGTATTAAAATTCATGACAGCGTATATTAAATAGGCTGAGAATTCAATGTAATATCAGTACAGCAATGGGCTACCCAAAACATAGTCCAGCAACACTTTAGGTTCAATACCTATGTTGTAAAATGAAAAAAAGGAAAAAAAAAAAAACCAAAAATCCTCCAAGCAGATAAGTGACTTCCCAACAGTGATATTTGTACAGAAATAGAATACTTAATAAAAATGTATTATAACACTAAACTATGCATGCTCAGTTGCTCACAATATGCTTATTTCAGATCATGATATACAAATTAAACAACCAAAACAAAGAGGATAATGGTGTAGAGACTGGAAGCACAAACTTTCTTCAAATTTTTTCTGTCATATATGAAACCAATTTTCGTCAACCAAGTTACTTGGAACAGCCTACAAAAAGACAAGAGAACTATTACATTAGTCTTACATACAAGCAAAAAGTCATATGTAAAATCCAAAAATGCAGAGACCATATGAACAAATACCATGCTAATTATCAAGCAGAAAATCAAAGTAGATGAAGAGCATAAACATCAATTGAATGCATATAAGGCACAACAATCTACTAAGTAAGAATAAAATACCCACCAACTGAAAAAATGATCTTTAAGTACATTAAACTTCAGAAATATTCAAAAACCAATTTGGAGGCAGAAGCATGTTCTTAAATAATAGGGAGAAACATGGCTGGAAGAAGACGAAGAAAAAGGAGAAAGGAGCTCATTGTTTTGGACAAACACAAGTGCCCAAGTGTAACAGCAGAATTCCTTAAAACAAACCTTTCACCAAGAAGAGTTAAACCCTCTCCAAAATATGAATCAGCCATCTTCTGAAGAATTTGAACCTGTACATATAAAAAACCCAATAAACAATAAACTCTGAATTGGAAAATATGGTTTGTTTCAGTTTAAGATCCAGGATTTATTAAATATTTTTCACTTAACTAGCTTTCAAATAAATATAACTCCATTTTTTGTTACATTTCTCAATAAATCTTATTGTATACAAGTTTCACTTCCAAAGTACTAATACTTGTTGATTTCATGATGCAAATGGAAAATCAAACAAGAGTCGACAAGCTTGTATGCAAATCGAAAGACAAGGATCTATTCTGTACCTTTCCAGTCCGAAGAGCTATTTTCCGAACCGATGACTGAAACAGTGCGAAGAAATAGGAGGTTAGGTAATAATTTACACATATCACTCAAATTCAACCATAAACAAAACTAAAGGCACCAGGCAGAACAATGCAAGGTGATCTACAAAACTGCAAATCCATAATTCCACCGCGAGCAACAATGTATATGTATAGCAAAAAACTCACGTGCCGGTAAAGACCAGTTGACTCAAATAAGGTATCATTTCCTGCATAAACAAGGCCCTGAAAAGCAAACAACCAAAATATTTTCAATTCAAAAAATAGTGGGAAAAACTAAAATAAGGAAAACAATTCCTCCGTTAGGGATTTACCTGAGTGAAGGCATTGGGATCGTGAGGGAATTCATTGACTACATAGCCGTAAGAGTGAAGGGAGTGATTAACGGACGATAACTTATTCCAAGTGTTTGACGAAACTCCCAAAACAACAATTACACAAACAAGCAAAATAATCGATATTGCAGTGAAGATTCTTCTGAGATACCAGTGCTTGGAAAAGGCCATCGAGGCGGCCGACTTGGAGCCAGATCGCTTGCTGTTAGTCTTCTTCTTAAACGATTTGGAGGCCATGGCCGTTCATTGGAGCGAGCCTTGAAAATCGGAATGTTTTGTGGGTTCCCAATTTGTTAAGAGAGTGGCGGAGGAACTCGTTGAAGAGAGCGGACGGAGGCGGCTGCAGCTGCACGCACAGTTGATTCTTGGAGATAATGCCAAAATGCGCAGTTGCTATTTGGTCAACTAACGCTGGTTGACTTGAGATCACATGTGCGAGAACCAGGTAATTGAGTCACCAACAATTTTGCACCGCGTTGCATCAGATAATTTCCTTCCTATTTTGCCTTTTCTTTTTTTCATTTTCAAAGTATTTTCCTTAAAAAATATCTTACCGAACAGGGCTGTACGGTACTACTATAAAAAAAATTATATACCGAAAAAAGAAAATACACTAATTAGTTATTGCTTTCCTGTTTTAAGACCTAGGATGGCATTTTTTAATGAGATATATTGGAAGATTAATACTAGCTTTTATTGACACCCATGAAATAAAAAAAATTAAGTATATATTTTGTAAGGGAAAACACAATAAAAGTTTGTACGAAACAATAAATAAATTTAGTAAGTAGTATAAACAAAAACAATAAAAGTACGACTTGCTGATAACTATGTGAAGGATTCTCATTTCATGCTACACTTAGCCTGGGAAACTTGCCATTGCGGGGTAGAAAAGGTTTTAAGGTGTTGCGTTAGCTCAGGAATCGAGATAGAGTAAGGAAAGGCGTGATCCTTTTTTATTTTTGGAAACAAAGATTTTGGCTAACAAATTTTGACTTCGTTTCTCACACTACCACTTACTGAAATGAGCACTAACCTTATATAGAAGTTAACAAATGTTTCATATATTTTTACGTTTCAAATGATATAAGAATTAATTTGAAATTTATCTTTTCATCTAAGTGACTGAATTTCACTATTCAGTCAAAATATAATAAAACCATTAAATTAAGTATACTTATAATTGAAAAGTAATATTTTTTTAAGTACTTTACAATCACTATATTAATTTTAAAATCTAAATCTTTTTCTCACAAATCTCTTTTCTTAAAACACAACTACAATTAATAAATTTTACTTATATAATAAATTTTTTAACTAATGCGTAATATTATTAAGATATATTATTTTGCATTTTCTTCTCATACATGCACATATATATAAATAATATAACAACTCGTAAAATTTAATATTTTAAAAAAATTCAACAATGTAGTTTCGTAAATATACAATTCACCTCTTGTTCACATTTAAAACATTGTACATGTAAATATTTTTCAACATGCATGTGAATGTAAATATACGTGATTATGAGTTAACAGCACACCTTGATATGTCATTACGAAGTACATTTCAAAGATTATGATTATTATATATATATTAGCAATAATAATAAAGATTTCCCACCAATATCCTCTCTCGGATCGTGTATCATAATCAGAATAATAATTATAATGTGATTTTGAATAAATCATGTCGTTCATCCAAATATTTTTTGAACCAAGAAAATTTGATTTAATGTATACAGAATTATTTATCTTGTTTAAGAAATGTATAAGTATATAACCCAATAAGTTGCAACCGATGAGGGAACAAAGTCTGATTAGTTCTAGTGGGGGAGGGAAAGCGGTGGCAGGGATGGATAAGACTATTGATACAAATTTAGTTTTCGATGAATTTGAAAATATGAAAGCACATGAGTATAACTTACGATGTATAATGTAAAAATTTATATTAATTTTTTTATTTTATATTTATTTATATTGATCAATTTGAAAAATTATATTTAAATTGTTATTGAAATTTTATGTTATAATTTAATTTTATTTCAAAAATGATTAATTTTTTACTCTAAATCGAATATTGACCTGATTCATGACTTTATATGGTTACTTTTTAATCATTCCTTATACAAAATTCTGAATCCACTACTGTTGATTATATTTGTAGACATGTGTCTAGGTAAAACAGTAAGCACATAAATCTTAATCAATAATATTTTATGTCACGTCATCTGTCACATGATAATGACATAATTAAAATGCCACGTTAACTTGTTATGTGGCAAATTATGTGGTATAAAAGTACCATGTGTATTGTTAATAAACAAAAGTTAATTAACGATTACGGAGAAGGGTTTATTTGATAGAAAATTAAAGTTAAGGGTTTTATTTAAATGCAATTAAAATATAAGGATTGAATTAACTTTTTTTGACATAGTTCAATAACTTATTTGAGTATTTAGTCTTCTCTTTTTCTTATTAAATAAAAGATTAAGACTTTGAATGTCAAATCACAAGCAAGGAAATAAGGGATTTAATATGTTCTATCTTCCCAAAAAAAAAAAATTCAATTATCTCTCATTATTATATCACAGTCTCAAACTCCTGAATTTTACATTGATTGTATAGTAAAGTGAAATTGTGTATTTAAGTGTTCACATTATCTTCAACTTGTGAGATACCTTTTATGAGATAAAACAGTAAGACTTAATGAGTTGAAACAAACAATATCTCAAGTTTATATAAAATATGATAATTGATATATATGCGAGGCAACTCTAGGGTATTAGCAAAATAATGTAGTTAAAAATCAAAAACTCCAAGGTATTAGAAGAGGATGTCACTATGTCAGAGTGACTTGTTGGAGTGACGGAGAATTGTGAAATTAGGTATTTAAGTGTTCACATTATTTTCAATCTGTGAGATGCTTTGTATAAGATAAAATCGTGAAGTTTAACAAGATTAAACCCAAGTCAAAACAAATAATATATTACAAATTTGTGTAAAGATTCGAACACCAAATTATTTAATTAATGTTGTGTACCTAATTGAACCTTTGAAATAGCCATTACTCCCATCGAAACAACAAAGAATTTATGTTTAAAGCTGAGTTTTCCTCTTCACATTTTCCATTTATGATGCCTCTCAATGGTGAAATACCGTGCGTTAAAAGAAAAAAAAGAACTTAACCAGATATATAATAAAATAAACCCTAGTAAAAGCCTTAGGTCAAGACCTATGCAACCGTCAAACCACACTAATCTAATTAGACATGTAAAGCTTATCATTAACTGATTATTTTAATTTTAATTAGGTTATTATGCTTTATCTCATAATAATTAAATTATCAATCTGTTTTATTAAATCAAAATTACTAATTAATAGTAGTCCACATAACAAAAAATTTTAACATTCACATCATTTTTATTTTATGAAGGTGTTCACATCATTTTTAATCTATTACATGTTTTTTGTGAAATAAAATCGTGAAATTTAACAAAATTAACTTGAAGTCAAAATAGATAATACTTTACATATTAGTGTAAATTATAACACATTCCATAACTCATATACTTGTTTTGCTTACAATTATTATTCTTAGCACCAGTGTACCGTGCGAGGACTGGGTCAGCCTAGACGGTTACGTGATTGGAACATTCGAGATAGTCATAGCTGGTCGAATGTTCTCGAATCCAAATAAAATGACGCAGTTCCTAAATCCCGCCTTCAGCCAAACCCCAGATTCAAAGAAATTACATACTAAACGACACCGTTGACATTGTTGACTCGCAAAATGAACAAAATAACCGAGCCAATTCATAGAACAATCCAGAACCCCGCTCATCTATATTTTTTCTCGCTAACTTAATGGGGAAGGAGGGACCAGAAGGTCGCTTTAATATAAATACCTTCAAGTATAATATCTTATATTCAGATTGTTCTCTCTTTTTAAGCAAAGTATCAGTTGATCAAAGCTCTAGTTTTCTTTTTCCTCCCTTTCCCTTCGCTTTCTCTGTTTGGCTTAGTTGGTGTGCGAGGAAATGGCGGACGTGCAGATGGCTGATGCAGAGACCTTTGCCTTCCAGGCCGAGATCAACCAACTTTTGAGTTTGATCATCAACACTTTTTACAGTAACAAGGAGATTTTCCTTCGTGAGCTTATTAGCAATGCATCTGATGTACGTATTCTTCGTCTCTCTTCGTACCCTGTTAATTAATTTTCATGCTCATGTCCTTATATATGTTGTAATGGTTTGTTTGGTTGGAAGGAAATTCTATACGCTAAATTTTTCTCGATAGATTGCATTCTGAATGTTTAGAAAGAAAATTTCCTGGTAGGCCTAATGCTCTGTTCTTTAACGATTCCCTATTACTGGTGAATAATTGTCTTTTATACTAAAAGACAAATTTATTTATCGAATATTTTCCTATTGAGAATTTTCAGAATCAATTTTACGTGAGATGCGGTTTCTTATTTAGAAGTGTGAAAAGTTCAATGTACGGCTATGTGTGTGGATTAGGAATTATGATCCTTGGATGAGGCTTGATGGTCGTTATTATGGATCTTGGTACAGGCATTGGACAAAATTCGATTTGAGAGCCTGACTGATAAGAGCAAGCTCGATGCTCAACCAGAGCTTTTCATTAGGCTTGTACCAGACAAGGTTAACAAGACCCTCTCCATCATTGACAGTGGTATCGGCATGACGAAAGCAGGTAACGTCGATACGTATTCTCCTTTTATTTTAGATTCAATTGAGGTTATATTCTGAAATAATTTTTTGTTTGTTTCGTAATTATACTGCCAGGGATTTTTCATTTGACCCGTAATTAGCTGTTTGTATGCAGATTTGGTGAACAACTTGGGTACAATCGCAAGGTCTGGAACCAAGGAGTTCATGGAGGCACTGCAGGCTGGAGCTGATGTGAGCATGATTGGTCAATTCGGTGTTGGTTTCTACTCTGCTTACCTTGTCGCTGAGAAAGTTATAGTGACCTCAAAACACAATGATGACGAGCAGTACATTTGGGAGTCCCAAGCTGGTGGCTCCTTCACTGTCACCAGGGATGTGAATGGAGAGCCACTTGGTAGGGGTACTAAAATGACCCTTTACCTCAAGGAGGATCAGGTAAATGTTATTGCCCATTAGAAGTTTACAAGTTCAATGTTTAGACTTTGTAAGTTTTACTAAGTGTGGATTCTATATACAGCTGGAGTACTTGGAGGAGAGGAGGATCAAGGACCTTGTGGAGAAGCACTCTGAGTTCATTAGCTATCCAATTTACCTCTGGACTGAGAAGACAACTGAGAAAGAGATTAGCGATGACGAAGATGATGAACCCAAGAAAGAGGAGGAAGGAGATATTGAGGATGTTGACGAGGAGAAGGAGACTAAATCAAAAAAGAAGAAGATTAAGGAGGTGTCTCACGAGTGGCAACTCATTAACAAGCAGAAGCCAATCTGGTTGCGTAAGCCAGAGGAGATAACTAAGGAGGAGTATGCCTCTTTCTACAAGAGCTTGACTAATGATTGGGAGGACCACCTTGCTGTCAAACACTTTTCTGTGGAAGGTCAGCTTGAGTTCAAGGCTATTTTGTTTGTTCCGAAGAGGGCTCCATTTGATCTCTTTGACACTAGGAAGAAGATGAACAACATCAAGCTCTATGTTAGGAGGGTGTTCATTATGGACAACTGCGAGGAGCTTATCCCCGAGTGCCTGGGATTCGTGAAAGGTGTTGTTGACTCTGATGACTTGCCACTCAACATTTCTCGTGAGACGCTACAACAGAACAAGATTTTGAAAGTGATTAGGAAGAACCTTGTCAAGAAGTGCATTGAGATGTTCAATGAGATTGCTGAGAACAAGGAGGACTACAACAAGTTCTATGAAGCTTTTTCAAAGAACCTGAAGTTGGGTGTTCATGAAGATAGCCAAAACAGGGCTAAGCTGGCTGACCTTCTCCGATACCACTCAACCAAGAGTGGTGATGAGTTGGCAAGCTTGAAGGACTATGTCACCAAAATGAAGGAGGGCCAGAAAGACATTTATTACATCACTGGTGAGAGCAAGAAGGCAGTGGAGAACTCCCCATTCTTGGAGAAACTCAAGAAGAAGGGATATGAAGTTCTTTTCATGGTTGACGCCATTGATGAATATGCTGTTGGACAGATGAAGGAATATGATGGCAAGAAACTTGTATCAGCCACAAAGGAAGGTTTGAAGCTTGAAGATGAGAGCGAGGAAGAGAAAAGGAAAAAGGAGGAGAAAAAGAAGTCTTTTGAGGATCTCTGCAAGACTATGAAGGATATCTTGGGAGACAAAGTGGAGAAGGTTGTTGTCTCTGACAGGATTGTGGACTCTCCTTGTTGTCTGGTTACTGGAGAGTATGGCTGGAGTGCTAACATGGAAAGGATCATGAAAGCCCAAGCCCTGAGGGACAGCAGCATGAGCTCTTACATGTCTAGCAAGAAGACTATGGAGATCAACCCTGACAATGGAATCATGGAAGAGCTAAGGAAGAGAGCTGAGGCCGACAAGAATGATAAGTCGGTGAAGGATCTTGTGCTGTTGCTCTTTGAGACTGCTCTCTTGACCTCTGGGTTCAGCCTTGATGATCCAAACACATTCGGTGCACGCATCCACAGAATGCTCAAGCTGGGTCTGAGCATCGATGAGGATGAGACCGGTGGTGACGATGCTGACATGCCTGCTCTGGAGGAGTGTGATGCCGAAGCAAGCAAGATGGAGGAAGTAGATTAATTTTTATGTTTTCTTCAAAATTTGGGTAATTTTGTTGATTGGGTGGTGGATATAGACGTCTTTTCCCGTTATGAACTTATGATAAATCTTTATATCGAGGGGTCTGGTCTGGTCCGAGGAAGTATTATCCTCGTCTTATATTTGTCTTTCAAGTATAAAACACGTCTACCCGTTTCTTGTTTGGTTATATCGAAGGGTTCTTCATATCTGTTTTTTCTCAAAACCGATAAGTTTGCCGAGCATATTTAATTTCAAAATGTTCTCTTATACTGTGGCATGAGGATGGGAACCTTGCCTGCAGAATTAAGGCAAATAATTCGACATGTAATCCTTCGATCATATTGAAAGTTCGCAATTGCCTTGTGCCAAAAGAAAAGGTCCAACATAAACGAGACCAAACCAAACCTGAACCTGAGTAAAATTACCACTACTACAAAGTTGAATGGTACGACAAAATAAACCCAACTGAAATTGGAAGTCCTTCACCGACCTACCCCAAACATTGACTCGAGGCCTGATTTAAAATCAACCTTGCCATCCATTGCCTCTCAGCTACTTATCTATTTTTTGAGATGACGATGGTAAACAAGTGTAAGCGACATGGTTAGGGGTAACAGTTTTCAGTATTTCTCAATTCATATGACGTCTTCAAAATACAATTCCGTTTTAATCAGTAATGCAGGCATCAATTTCCAGCAGCACTTATTTGGAAAAGCAAATTTGTTATAAACCATGGACCAAGACATTGCAACAATGTTATGTCATAATACAAAAATAAGTAATAAATGACCAGAGTTCCATTTTCCATAAAAGGCCAAACTAAACGAAAATACAAAATTGTAGATCTCATAACAAGCTCAATATTGTATTGAGGCTACAGCATACTAGAGGAACAAAGGCATAAAATTTTAGTTCTACGATTTTGAGTACAAGCCATTTCAAGCAAAACCTGAACCTGATGGTGCAGCACCATAGCCTCCACCGCCACGACCAAAGGCAGGCCTTCCACCAGAACCCTTCACAGTTAAAGAAAAAATGTATCATTAATGTGAGCAGCCGTTAGTTACCCGTACCAAGCATAAGTGAAAATTTGATCTCTAGTTAAAAACAGAGCACATCGCTTTAAGTTCTAATAACAAGGGCAAATAGAGTTCCCTATAAACAAGGAAAGCTTGAACTCCACTTCAAACAGCTTACTGCCAATAAGTAAATAATGCGTAAGACGCACTCAGCACATGTCGATTTGCTAATCTTTAACAAATCTGAACAAATTCCACGTTGAGGTTGCTCTTAACCAGGGCTAAACCCTTGTATCTAAAACATCAGCCTAAATTCCTCACATAATTAATTCTGACCAACTGAAGAAATTTCAGTCAGTACAAAGACAAACAACATTAATCAAGAAAAATATATCTTTAAATTAACAGATTATCTTTATACTCTTGCCCAGATGCAAAATATAACTTACGCAGCAAGAAAACATCAATCTGATCATGTAGGACTCTAAATTCTTGATGCATACTAACATCAGGCATAAACTCTAACTACACTAAAAAACACTTAAAATGAAATCAATAATTACATAGAAATAAATTGAATCCATTTAAACACTTAGGCCAAATTTTGAATTTTGAACTTACCCTGAAGGATGGCTGGAAATCTGCTGGGGCACCTCCCTTGTCACCACCAAAGTCACCACCACGTGGACCTCCACGGTATCCATCTCTGTCACCAAATCTTGGACGGTCTCCTTCAAAGCGAGGTGGACCCCTAAAATTCAGACAAAGTAAAAGATATCACTTACAATTCACACAAACAAACCAAGAGAAAAAATAGATCAAATTTGAAACAAAATCCAAGGAACAATAGATATAACACTGTGACAATCATGAGATGCATTACCGGGGGCGATCACCAGGTGGGCCACCTAACCTACCAGGGGGCTTTGTAGATTTCTTCAAAGTAGCAGGTACAATTTCTGATGGAAGATTGAGATAAGTTCTGAGAAACTCAATCCCATCATTAGTAAGGTACCAATAGTAGTGCATCCAAGCAAATGTCTCACGGACATATTCCTTGGACTTGAAGCTCTGCATCAGCTTAATCACCTGCAAATTGGGAACATCGATCTCGGGGTGCTTCGCAAGATTGAAATCCTTCTTTGCATAGCAAACTCCCTCTACAAAATCACAACAAATTGTCAATGAGAAACACGAAACAGCCATCTACTGAGATCCGCTTGGTTGTTAAGGTATCGATAGAAACATGGACATAACAAAAGCTTAAAATCCCAGCTTATCTGAGAATGGCTTCTAAACAAAATAAATAAAAACTCACTCATTTCCTCATCAGCAAAAATGGACATGAGATTAGACACAATAAAAACAAATTAAAAGATTCAAAACTAAGCTCAATTTTCTAACCAATAATCAAGCAATTAAAAGACGAGGAAGCCAATAAAGTTTAGTGGATAAATTACAAGAAAAATGAAGAGAAATATGCACCTTGAAAGAGGTATTTGCAGATTTCTCTACGGTTCTTCTCTGGAATAATCTAACCATAGGAGAAAAGAACAACTTCAGTCATGTATATACTTCTACGCATACACGTAGAAATGGTTAAGAGAGACAGCATATACGTACCATGGTTGCGAAGCGAAAAGCAAAGGCAAGGCTAGCCCTTTTTTCGGTTTTTATTGCAGGTGCACTAAAACGCAGAGAAGCAACACTTTGAAACCCTAGATAACTGGTAGCAGTTTATATTGGTACCGGATTCGGGCAACGCGGGTGTTACCCGATCCAATTTATGTGGGTTTGAGTGCCCCAGTATGTGGGCTTTAACTCGGCAACTAAGGTGGCCCACGGTCAAACGTTGATTGGGCAGGTGTTTAGCGTCCTTGGCCGTAGCCGTCTCAGAGTTTATATGCGGAAATGCAAATTAATAAATACTCAACTGATAAAAAAACAAAAGGTGGGAGCAGTACTAATTTTGTGGAGCAATAGTTTTTAATTATTATTATAAATTATTAATTGCACCTCACCTCCGTATTTATAGGCTGCCAATTCTGCCTCTTTGGCTCCAGAATCATGTGACAACACAACACAAAAGTGGTCCTTGCTCGCTCCCTACTCCCTACTCTCTTCCAGCTATAAAAACACCATTTTTATTACCTATTGATTCATGTTTTCTTTGCTTCCAAACACACATTCCACGCAAAATCCTAACAATTTTCTCGCCAACTTTCTCTAGAAAGTTTTCTCATGCAAAAATACCCCTTGTCGTTTTTTCAGTCCTAGACTCACATTTCATCTCTGTTGTTCTCTTCATCATATATAGTAAAACTTTAGAGTGTATATTTCTGTGGGAAAACACTACAAAAAAAAAAAAAATTAGTGTCGTCGTAAAGTTCTAGATCTTTCGGCTTTTGATATAATCATACATAAACTTGATATAAGTGTAACATTTTATATATAGGGATTTTCTAGTAGGAATTATTTTCCATAGTTTCGTTTTTTTTTTCTCTCGAGAAGATGAGATCAGAGAACGAGGATCGGTGTTTAGTGCCACAGTCAAAACCGGAGGAAACAACTCCTGAATATCAGAAGTAATTTTTAACTCTGCCTTTTCTCCGTCTTTCTTTTGTTAATGTTTATACAGTAATAATTTATTTCCTTTTTTTTTAAAAGTAAAATACGACTAGAAAGCAGAAAATATTAGTAATACGGTTTAGCACGTGTTTGGCTGCTGAGAAAAGTGTTCGGAAAATTTTCTTACACGACTATCGCCCTTTTTTACTTGAATGGAAACTCTTAGAGGATTTCGTTTTTATATGCCAATGGTGCAAACAGAGGAGGATCATACTTTTCTAAATATCTCCATTACTACTTAGCAAAAAAAAAGCATCACAACTCTGTTTTTCAGAGATAATAACATTTTTTTTTTGCGCAGAACACTAAAATTTGCATATACAAGAGATTTTCTCTTTTCCTTAGCTGAATTCGATACATGCAAAAAGTTACCTACTGGATTTGACAGTTCAATATTAAGGTAATATCACTACTTTCTTTTCTTTGTTACTTACTATTGCCTTTTGTTGCATCCTTGGTAGTAATATTTATATTCTTAAGCTAATTATTTTCCAGAGAACTTGGAAATCAATCAACTAGTGTGCTGCATTCTTATCATGATTCAGGTAAGAAGTTTCTACCCTACTTCCTCTTCCCCACTCATATTTTGCTAAAAAAAAAAGAGAGTATAGTTAACATCCTTTAATTCAAAGGTAACCTGGATTATGATTTGTATTTATTGGCAATTCCTAGTTCAGTAATGATAGTGGTATTTGATTGATTGTGAATCCTTGTAAATCTGGTCACTAATGTCAGCGGTGGAGTTGATCATTTGTTCATGCAATGGGCTATGAGCTAATGTAGATGAAATCAATCCCATTATTACTGTATTTTCTTATACAGTAGGCAGTTTATCAATGTTTTTCATCTTCATGTATCTGTGGATCCTGGCTGTGCGGGTATCAACCTATTGGTCATTGAAAGTGCATTCAATTTCTGGCTTGTTGAACCATATATGTTATTGTACAGATGCTGGCAGATTTCAAAGCAGCCCGTCTCTTTGCGCATGGCGAAATGCTGAGCAAGGACTTCTGGGAAGTGGTGTCTTTGCAAGAGTTCATAGAGGTGTAGCTGAGACTTCTGATCCTGTACTTAAAGGCAGTGGCTTCCATATACTCAACCGGAGTAGTGAACCTTATCGGCCTCCACATCTATGTAAGGTATGTGAAAATACTTTATGATTTATCTAGTGCTAATAATAAGAAATTTCAACTGATTCATTTTGTGGCTATGATCGTAGTCTATGATGCTTGTTTTTTGTCAACAAGCATTTTATCATGTTTTTAACTATTTAAAAATAGTCTGTCAAAGCATTTGGTTGAATCTCACTTTTTTTCTTCTATTTCAGGCAAAAAATTATTCAGTGAGAGAAAGTGAGGACCATTATAATGATGAAACATTTGGTTCTTGTGATAATCTGAGTCAAGAGAGAGCAGAGGAGGAGCAAAGGAGAAGGGGTAAAATCTTCTCTTTCTCCTTTGGTTTCTTTTCTGGTGGTTTTATGTTTCTATTGTCTTCAGTATTCATGGTTTCTGCCAGTTCAGGTTTAAATATAGGTAACTCTCCTTATGTTTAATGAACAACCCCCTCTGCTCAGATTCATTTGAATTGATGAGGAACGAACAAGAAATGGCTACTCAAGAAAAGCAAAAGATAATCTGTGATGAGCATAAAGAAACTTTGAACCTAGATATTGCTATAATCGTGGAGGATTCTGGAGTTGATAAGAAGGTTGCAAACAAGTACAGTAAATCCAGGGGTGCTAAGGTGTATTTCCCTCTCAACAGTGATTCAGAGTAAAATTTCTACGTTTAAAAACTTCAAGTTTCTGGCTGAAAATTTTGTACAACATCTGACAGCATTTTGTTTTATTGTCTGACCAGCCTTATGATGTTAAAGAAGGTCACCCTGAGAATCCTGTATTCTGTTCCTCTGTCTTAGTTCATCAGTTTCGTGAAGGAGGTGTGCTCAAAAACAGAAATTTGTTAATTTTCTTTTAACTTTTCAAAAACCTTTCTTAAGTGGAACTGTGGATTATGTTTCATAAGCTTAAACTTTCTGAACCAATTAGTTATATTAGCAAAGAGAACCTAAAATTTTTGTTTCCTGACATTCTCTAGAGAAGAAGACTGCTGCTGATCAAAAGGTCAATGACCATGACTCTACAAAATTTTCTTTTGGAACAAATGGAATTGCTCACAATCTTATGAAATCTGCCTCCACTCCTGTTTCAAAGGAAAGCTCTATGCAATTATATGGTTGTTGTAATCCAGGAGCTCATTCTAGTCATTGCTTGGAAGAATCCATTCTGTCAGAGATCAATGGAAGGAGCAGTTATGATATAGAGGACTCACAATCAAGTTGCTCCAATTATGGTGAAGCACATCAGCACTTTCTTTTGTTGTTACAAAAGGGAGCAGGCTTGACTGATTTGGCAGAATCCTCAAAGCTAAACATGTGGTCCTTGTATAAACCCTATGTTTCTGAAACTGGAAATGACAACAACCAGCTAAACAAATCAGGCAGAGTATTTATAAACAATTTTGAGAAGAATCTTCGTGAACCTATCTCTGGAACATTTGTAAAGGATTCACAATCAACTGCATTATCAGGCACCCAAAAAGACTTGACAAGCATGTACAAAGGGGATGATGCAGTAGAGTCTCAGGTCCGACTTCCAGTTGGGGAAAATTGTATCATTCCTTTGACAGTCAATGGGACTGGACCCATTGGAGATGCTGAAGGCATCACGCTCTCGGGCTTTGCCAAGCAAACTGGTGTAAACAAAAGAAATGGTAATCTTTTGGTCTCCAATATTCAGGCTAAAGTAGGACTTAATCTTCAGGGCGGGCCAGAGTTGAAGAACAGTTCTCTCAGTAGTTTTGATGAACTTGACATTTGTCTGCCTGATGAGGACAGCCTGATAACTGCTGATGACTACATATTGCAGCAAGACTCCATGTTTATGGCTGCTGGGGATACCTCAAGTACACCGGTTAATATTTTTGGGAGGCTAGCAGATTGTGGTGTTGCTGTTGGTGAAAAAAGATTTGATCTGGCAGGTTTTCTAAGGCCTACTTCCTTTCATAGTTCTCATGATCTAGTGAGTTTGGATACTCCTTTTAAGAGTCTGCGCATGCAGCAATCTTACCCACAGCTCCAGCATTCTCAGCTGAAGCAAGGAAAGGAACAAGGGAGTTGTTCCAAGTCACAAGAAAGTATAAAGGGTTTAAGAATCAAGCCTAAAAATTTAAAAGCATGTCCCTGTAATCTACAACCTCTTCAACATTTTCCTACAAACGTGCATCTCACTTCCTACCAGCACCTCCGAGCTGCTGAAACAGGGTTTGATCATTCTGGTAACAATCAGTTGCCACAGGAGTTACCCATTCCAGGCTATTTCCCTCCCCACCAATTGTATGGACTGCCAAGAGTTGCATTTCCTCAACACACTTCAAATGAAATGGTTTGTTATGCACAGGACCAAAATGCCATGCTTAATTCTTCTTTGAGTTTTAAGCAACAATGCTACAGGGACCTTGAAAGTGCCAGTTCCAGGTATAACAAATGCTTCTAAAATCTTATCAGCTTCACAACTTTTGAATAAATAATTCCAGGTTTTGATCAAGTATCTGAATCTGATCGATTCAATATTTGCAACTGAAAAAAGTGCTAATTTCTTGCTGTTTCTTTTTTTTTTTGGGATAAATAACTTCTTGTTTTTAGTCACTTTGTTGGTGAAAACATTAATGAAGGTATGCTTTACAGGCATTTTGAGATGGGAATTGAGAGCAAAGCTGATGCATCCTCCTACTATGCTTGGCCATGAGCAGGGAGCGTTTGCCAAACAGGTTGAAGCAGGCTATAGACATTTTGGCGGCTAGAAAATGAAATTTCAGCTTTTGTCTAACCTCAACTTGTAATTGGCTTAGGTAGATTCATCTTTCGTTTAAAATCTCGATTCTAAACTCCTTGTGGTGTTCGTAGATATTGACTTTAATGTCTGAAGATAAGTTTAAATGCAGACAGATATACATATATGTATCCGTTCTGATATTGGGCACTATCAACAAAGTAAGCAATGCAATGATAGATGGAATGTTTTCTACGACTAAAATGCTTAAAGAATGATATTTCGCGAGGCACCTTTTATGCCATTGATGATTATTGGGTAATATTTATCCTTCTTTAACATGGTGACGTGGGTGTGAGAGAACTCCCTTTGCTTAATGCCTACCGATTGTAACTCTGGCCGGTTCAACCAAGTATTTATTTGTACGGTAGTTAGTTGTAGCGTGAAAGAAAGTTGGGCGTTCAAGTCACCCATGTCCATCGATCATCAGATTCCCACAACTCGTGATCACTCGTCTTTAAGATTAAGACATTGGTATTATTTTTAAATTTTCTTTTGAAAATGGACATTAATGCTCTATGTTTCCTAAGGAAGACGAGACAATAAAGGTGTTTCCCGTGCGAAAGTTAGAATATAGAAAACCTTACAAAAATAGAAAACAAAAGAGTTGGAGCAAAAACTCTATGGGAGAAACAGTTCAAGAATTGAATTAGTTTCTCTTTCCATTTTCATTTCCCTCACTAGTACCAATGTCAAATTTTACAAGCAAGATCAAATGATTTTCCCCTCCCCCTTTTCTTTTCACTCTGACGTTCATCCTTTTTGACCTTCAAACACTTACCAAATCACATGGAAATAGTCGCAACTAAATCGAAGTGCCCGTAACATAGCAAATCTCTCCATAAAAAGTAATTACCAGCTTTATATTCTGCTACCAGCATGCCATCGACGTCCATAGGCGAACGTGATTGCAACAAACAATGAGAAACTGATATTGTTATATACCCGAAAACAGGAGCAGCAAGCAGCATTGACAAATACTGTGCCTATATCACAATAAAATATGCAGTCAAAACTTGAATACACAAGACCCAGCATCGTACTGTACAAGATACCCCTCAAAAACAAAAAGATATGCGCTGTACACTCGTTTCCTGACTCTTCTCCTTCCATTCTGCACCCCGCTTCTCCTTTTAACTTCTCTTACAATATATATACATGACAGCAGAATGGGGAAAATTATTTTGAAATTGGCAACCGATGATCCTACCAACATTATACACTACTAACAGAACATCATGTACTCTTTGATTCTAGCTCCTTTTCCTGGCATGCCTTCAAAGCAGAAAAAAAAGAAGAAGAAGAAGAAGAAAGAGTCCATTTATATAAGACATAAAAGAGATTATGCACAGCTGAAAATTAAAGCACATCTCATCACCTCACGTATTAAGTTATACTTTTTGATTGGTCATTATGAACAGCTTTACACACACCACCGTGATCAATTGCCTCTGTCTCAATCTCATAGGAAGAAAGCAACCTTCTCTGCATCAAAAAAACCATATAGTAAAACTAACAATCTTTTATAAATTATGTAGGGAACAAATAGATTAAAAAATTGACACAACAAACCAAAGAAAAGACTCACATACAGAAAGTTAAGAAGAACTAAACATTTTACCAAATGATAAGTTGACAACACTAGAAGCAAAATCAGGGACAAGCCATGCTACCAAACAAACTCATGACACATGAGAAAAAAAAAAAAAGGAACCCCATTCTTTTCATCCCTTGTATTTCCAGCCTAATTAGCCAATGCATGTTTGTCCTGAATTACCATCTTTGTTTTGGAGAATGACAAAATATCACAGAACAACTTCCAACTTGAAAAATAGACCATGCAACAGAGCCCATTGCACCCAAGATTAGATCTATAACATCCTAGGAAATCATCATCATAATTGCCAAACTGTCATATTTCTAAATGCTGACTATAGAAAACTCATTGTAGTTTACATGGCAGAAAGCACAGTGCTGCAAACTGTTGAAACCAAAGGATGATTGCCCTGATTTATGTTAGGCTCATTTCAAATGATATATGCCAAGAGAAATTTTCTCTGTATTCAAGCATTTGACTCATGAAAATAATAAAAAAATTAAAGACCAAAACCACTAATAGACCTACTAAAGCGAAGGGTGATACCAATTACCAACATTACTACTTTTACTAGTCTACTCGCATCATCCATACCATGATGGAACAAGTAACCCATAAGCAAGGGCTCAGAAAACTCACATGATCCTCAAAATCAGGACTTGTCAGATTGATGGAGAGGTTTCTCATCAACAGCAGTACCTGAATAGGAGAAAGAAAGATAAGCAATCATGTCTGTGGCAATATCAGGCAAAATTGTATAAAATGTTATATGTAAAATAAACCAAACCGTTTCAACATCTATAGGATCCATCTTTTTAAGTTTCTGCAGGTGACCAGTAACATTTGGATCAAAGATGCTGCCAATGAAACTGTATACTTGTGCAAAGTCGGGCAACACTGCATCAAGCAAAAAGCCATTTTAAAGGGTTTAAGGATAAAATAGCATAAATGATTAAATATTTCCATTAGCACTAAGACAAACCTCTCAGAGCATGACCATGATTTCCCTGATCAGTCATTTCCCCAATTTGTCGTGTCTTTGGGGTACTCTCAGTGCTACTACAAGAGTTATTGCCCAACCCAGAACCTATAAAGGCGAATATAACATGGAGGCAACACATAATCAAAATCTCAATTGTTGAAAGGGGTCACTGCTATCATAAATGAGTTCAATATTAGAATACTAGAATTAGGAAGAATAAGATGCCTTTTTTAGCTTGTGAGAAACTGACGGTCTGTGCATTGTTTGTCCAGGAAGATGCAGCAGCACTGGTATTAGGGTTCATAAGCATCGATGAGGGATCAGATCTTAAAACATATCCAGTGTCAAGTAAAGCCGCTGATGACTGAAAAGATCCTGATACTTGTTGGTGTGGTTGAGCTGCCACTGTGACACACAGACACAGGATTATAATGTCAATTTTGTGCTGTGATTACTACTCATACTTAACATAAATTATCCTCACCATTTTTTGAGGCTTTCTGAGGATATGGATGAGCTGCTTTCCTTTTAGGTCGAGGTGGAGGTAGGTGTTCACTTGTTCCATTCTTCTGAACCTTTAGAAAGTACTTCTGGGCATGGCTACGGATCTAGAAAACAAAAACAAAAAAAAAAAAGCACTTCATGTCAAATGTTTGTCACAGGCATTGGCATCTACATATAATTGTTAAAACAGAAAACCTCTAATATGGAAACTACTCCGGTTTTCACATCTTACTGAAACATTGGAAAGCAGTCTAAGATGCAAAGGAGAGATTACAAACATAAAGTTCTTCATTCCTCAACCATCCTGCCTCTTTCCTTTATAAAATGAACCTTGCTTAAGGAAAAATGTTAGATACTTTTTAATTTACCTGGATAACAGTCTTTGACCCGACAAATGCTTCAATCTTTTTCCAGTCACGGTCAAAGCTGAACAGAATCAGGGGAAGGAAAACAACAACAACAAATGAGAGCAAGAAAACCTTTTGGAAATATACTCATGCAAAAAGCATGATTCAGCAAACAACTGATATAACAAGAAACTAGTATAACAACTCCACTAAGTTATAATCTCGAAATGGTCTTCAACAATAGATCCTTTGTTCCTCAATATAAGGTCAACTATGACAAACTATTTAAAGATTATTCAAAATAGCAACAAAAGAAAAAACTCCTTTTACTATACATTACCATCAATATTCTACTACAGTTTTATCATCATGTCTTCAAATATACAAACAGGCTATTATAATTCAGTGTCTTTTCAGTTAGGTATGAAGCCTAAAGCTAAATGAATTTAAGAAGGAACATACGCTTCACACGCAGAACAAGAATGTCCTCTCCTTTTCTTCCCCACTTGTCCATTACTTATTACTCTCATCCTACTTTCAATAATACTTATAAAACTTATTTTTAACAAAAACTAATTTAAAAATTTTAATTAGCTACTTCTGAATAAAAAAAACAAAAAAGACTTCGATTTCAAATTCAATTCAAAACCTCAAAATTGAACTGCAAAAAAATTCATAAACAATTTTTAAAAAACCCTAATTTGAAATGGAAGCCAAGAAATTTCATGGAATTAGAGAGAAAATGCTTGAGACTTTACAGCTGGAGAGCTTCGAGGAACTTGTCGTGTTCGGGTTCAGTCCAGCTCTCTCTGGACTTGGTGATGGTGTAGGGCTTTCGGATTTTCTTATTCGGATCCTCAGCAGATGACGCCGTGGAGGCCGCCGTAGCCGTCGTGGTGAAGGGTGCCAGGCCGGGCAAAGCCATTCCAGTCGGATCCAGGTAAAATCCCTCAGCCGGGTTCGGGTTTTTTGATACCATGTAAGATTTTTGGGAGGTTTTTTTTCTTTTAAAGCTTTGAAACAACGGAGAGATGTGGCGGTTGAGTTTGCATATAAAGGGCTCGGGATTTGGATCTGATGCTGCGTGGTTTCATCTGAGATTTAGAAATGACAAATAAGAATCTGCCACGTAGAAGGAACGTTTGTTTATCCACTGTCCGCTGCCCATTTGGATGTTAAAAAATGCTAATTATTACCTGCCTATAACATGATCAGACGCCTTATTTTCTAATTTCTATAGACAAAATGTTATATATTCTTAAATATAAATTTTGAGAGTAATTATTTATTATTACCATTCTCAAATGGTAATTTCTCGCAAATTAAAGAAGTAATTAAAAGATTTACAATAAATCCAAGGATGACGCTCATGCTCTATAGAACACTAGAGCAATAACTGCGTATTAAGTATAATTTTTAAGTTAAAGAAGACACTTTAACATGCGCATCTATTTTGTAAGATCTTGTTAAAATATGGACAACCTTCATCAATTATATGTTGTAATAACTTTTAATTTTTTTATAAAGAAAATCAAACAATGAGTAAAGATGACAAGTAAATTATACAAAAAACTTTTGTTAACTATTATTTTAATTATACTTTTTAAGTTTACTATATTAAATGACATTATACGTATTATATTTGGTACAAAAATTGTCTTTGAACGAATCTTAAAATGTATTTCTAAGATGCTCATTAATAAATATTTTATAATTTTAAAATATTATTCATAAAAAAATATTAAATACTCTATTAGTATTGAATACGATGAATTTTTAATACATTGATAAAAATATTATTTAAAATAATATTAAAATATATCTTTAATACACTGGTTAAAAAAATAACTCTTAAAAATTTACAACCATATAATAATAAAATTTGCACTAATTATATGTAAAAAATCCGGTTATCCTATGTGTAGTAGCATGATATAAGAGCAATGAATAGAATTGCCACGTTTCGAATCAATTGAAAATCAACATGTCAAAGTTTCATAGTAAATAAATCCTCTCTTAGTCGTCGAATTAATAATTACTAGTATCGTATAAGGAACTATTTTAATTTCATAGGATTAGAGGACATTTGATTTGGGCATGGGTTACTCTGATCCAGGAGGCATAGGAATTTTGTCTGCACCAAGCTAATCCTAGTGGAGGGAAGGGTCGGCCGGGAGGTGAAAAGGACAGGTAAGGGATAGAGCTGTTTTCACCGAAGGCCACGTGGCAGCGATAAGGAGCTTAGGAGCGGAGATGTATGGTATTGTTGAATTCCAATGTGCTAAGTGGCCAGCAACAAGGCCACATGACTTCCATGAGATTTTTAGCAATGGGACCTACTTAAGTTGCCCACTTCCCATGTTGCTTTTCTTCTCTGTCTTTTTTTCTTTTTTTCTTTCACCCTCTGATATTTTGGTTTACCCTTTTTCTGTTTCCAGAATTGTGGAGGGGTAGAGTACTGGTGCTGGTTTCATTTCACCAATTTTAATTTCAATCAAACCCGACAAGATTGCTTCGCATTTTGCTTTTATCCTCGACTCACGGTTGTGTACAAGGAATATCCTATTTCAACTTGAGATGGACGTTAGTCACGAATCTTGACGGGGGTGCATTCCCAGCCATACATTCTATTTCTTTACAGCAATTGGGGGGGATATAGCGTTATGTAAAATTTTAAGCGCTCTTACTAACAAAACTCGAGGTTCAAAATTTAGAGTTTCCCCTCAACCTTGTTTAAATATATAAAGAATTAAAAAAAAATAAAGTGCTTTTATTAATTATGAATTATGTTCGATTTATCATCAATAATTCAAGTTTGACTTAATTATTGTCATTCCATGAATGGTTTTTCTGTTTTTCTTTTTACATCAAAAAATTACTACGTACGACTCGAAACTAGAAAGTTTACCCTAAGTTACCTCATTTTGACCTTTTGAACTAAGGCAAACAGCCTATTTGGTGGTTATTTATACTATAGTTGCTATAATCCGATGTGGAGCAGGGAGTTGGCAATGCGGTGTCAGCTGGGGTCCCGGTCTTGCACTTACCACAAGTTTGTTTGGTAGGTTAACTCACAATGCCATGTGTGGCTTTTGCTTTTCTTCTGCTTTCTGTCCCTCAATTTTGGGGTTCAACAGATAAAGTAGGTGGCTAAGCAAATGAAGAAGCTAATAATTGCACCAAGTTTGATGCATCAATCGATTAAAGAAAGGTTATATATATTGCCCGTGTGCATGCATGGTCGTTTTGCCATGTGCATTGCAAAAGAACTAAGAAATATCCCCATTTTCTAGTGGTTGTCGCCTTCCAGTCTGTAGAAGCTACTCCATGAGAAGTGACATATAACCAAAGCATTAACGTACATTCTCTACATATGAAAATGCGAGCAAAAACATGGCTCCAAATGGTCCAAACATTTACTCTTGGTTACGACCCTTTTTTTTTTTTGGCTTTTCGTCTCACTTCTCCATTTGAGTTACAAAGCGCATTACCATTCTTTTATTAATGCCTAGAGAGTCGTATGTTCATCGTTGTTAAAACATAAACTTCTTTTTCCCCACATCTTTATTGTTTTGGTATTGCATTATGTAGCCATTTGGTTTCTACATCCCTTTTCGCACGAGCTTGTATTTGTGTGACCAGGGTTCTCGTGTCCTTTTTCGTATGAATGGGAGTTCATAATTATTCAAAATAAAAATGACTTACTGGGACACATATGATATATATACCTCTTGAAATTTGAATGAGAACAAACTAAAATGTTGCAAATTAAAGAGAGATTATATACTACCAACACTTATATAATTGGCTCAACAAAGAACTTGGGAAAGTTTTTAAGGCAAAATTTTGGGTTTGGATCCGGAAGAAGCATATAAGAGACAGCTACAAAAATGCATTTAACTAATTCTCATTGTTGAATGATAAATGGACTAGCTATTAACATTTGATAAATGGATTCGGTTTGAGTTCATCACATAATTGATGTAGCTCCTAAATTCAGGTTAGACTTTGAGCTAGTAAACTTTGTGATTTCGCTATAGCTTCCCCAGAGAAAAGGTCTAAGCAGGAAATGGAAGACACATGCTTTGCGCACTTCGCTATGCTTTTGTCCCATGATAATTTTGCCCATCATCTTTTTTTTTTAAAGAATTGTGGATTGGTGCTGAACCTGCTGATTTCATCAAATAACTCTCATGCGCCACACAGCTACTTGCACCCCTCCGTCTTTGGTTCAAATTTCTGTACAAGGAATATGATATTTGGGCTTGGGAAGTGCATGTAAATTGAATTCTAACTACTTGAAATGGATTAGAGGTCAAGTGGGGATGAAGTAATAAGACTTGGGCCTTTTAAAACTTTTGCCTTGCAATAAACACATCGCCAATTTCAGGCGATTCATGGTACTTTTACACCGGGCACAGTCTCCACACCCCCCCCCCCCACTACAAGTTGTTTTGGCAAGTGAATTCACAACATCAAACGTTATTTATTTGTTGTAGAATTTTGTTCTTTGTCTTTTGTCCCTTTTATTGGAGCATAGGGCAGAAACAGAGAAAAGCAAAACACTAAACCAATAGCTAATAGATAGATCCATTGCTGATGGCCAGCGATCAATATATTTCACATGAATACATTTTCATGATCGTATCAGATAAAAGAATTCAAGATTCAAGAACGATCCCACATTTTTATGATTGTTTAAGAAATTATAGATGTATATTAGATTGCTTTATCTGCTTAGAACACTCTTTATACCCTTTTTTTTTTACACATATCATATATTCTAGAAGTATTCATCACTTAACATTCACATCTTCTCTTGATAGGTCGTACCGTTATTGTTTTTTCTTAGTTGTGTCATCACCTGGAACTTGTTGCTTATGGAAGATTGGATAGAAAAAGGAAAAAAAAAATAAAAGAAAAGAAAACAACTCCGAGCTGCAAAGTGTTGGATTTTACTTTTTGACCATAACATTTCAATAGTTGTTGTCATTGGATGATGTTGGATTCAACACAGGTCATGAACATCGACAGCCCTGTCAAAAAAAAAAAAAACCACTACCAAAAGAATACTATATAGTAAATATACAATACCCTGAACAGTTGTTAAGTAACACTATCACATGGTTCAACTCACATAGATTGGGTATTAATGGAAGATGCTGTAAGAGTCAAACAATGGAGCATCTTCCCATGAACAAATGAAAAAAGAAAAGGTTTGAAAAACTAGCTGTCATGTGACTCGTGTCTCAATCCCATGTGAAACAACATTTATAAGATCAGCCATAAAAACAAAACAAAAAAAGAAAAAAAGAAGAAAAAGGAAAAACGGCAAGGTGCCCTTCCAGGATCCATCATCTAGCTCTTCTGGCCAGACGTGAGAACTGAATATTCATAAATATTAAAGTATACCAACAGGAAAAGTTTTTTACATTTCTTGTATTGATCACTTGACCAGACCAGATCTTCTTCAAACTTGAGACACGTGATTAAGAAAGAAAGATGACAAACCACGCAAGCCTTTTTTCCAAACAAATGACGAATTCATTTAAAAAAAAAAACTGATACGATCAATTAATGTAACCGGAAGGCAAAAAATAGAGTAAACCTGGCGCGAGGCTTGTCTCCAAGAGTCCAAGTTCATCCACCCTCCTAGCGGGGTGCCCGACCCTCAAGGCTGGGTAGTGTCCCACCTCTGCAAAAGCTTGGGTATATTTTAGAATAAAGAAATTAAACACTGCATAAACAAAATAAGAAAGAAGGGAAAAAGACAGAAGCAATAAGAGAAGGAAGAGAAACAGACGAAGACTTCCTCTCTTAACAGTGTCCCCAACCGAGTCAATTGGAAGGCTTATAGAAATTTCCTGGATAAACAAGTTTAAGTGGGTTATACTTTTCTCCTACTTTCCTTTGAACGAAAATGAAAGAAGCGCCTTTTTGTCAAAAGGTTCTTTGGCTATAACGATGTCGTTTGCATCATTTTGGTATCGTCCACGAACCTGAAGTAGCTGGCAAAATCGCATTTATTGACCAAACAGGCAAAGAACCATCTGTCTGAATTGACTTAGGTTGACTGGGCTTTGTATAAATTCTGAAGCCTCAGCTCCTTACCATCAAAGGTGTTCAGAGTTCTTTGCCTTTCTATTCCTCCTTTTACCACCTTGTTACTATCCTCTGTTTCTTGTTTTTATTCGCAAGTTTGCTACTCAAGTATTCTCAAAGCTTGAAATGAAGGTTTGATTTCCATCTTTTTGCATCTTGTTTTGAAGCTCACACAAATATAGAAGCATGAAAACTGCTAAATGAAATTTGTTACTTACGTTTTGGTGAGAGGAAAAGTGAACATGATTTAGTTTTAGCCTAAATAGTACTAGCAAAGTTTTCTTTTTTGATCTTTTAGTAGTTTTGGAGCCTTACTTTGATCTAAAAATATTAACAGTGATTGATTTTGTTTTTGACAGAAAGTTGTGTTGAAATTGGATTTACACGACGGCAAGTACAGATCAAAAGCCATGAAGACAGCTTCTGGCCTTTCAGGTATTGTACATATATAGTTTTAGTTTCTTGTTTTGATTATGTCTGTTGCTAACGAACTTGGGAATCGAAAGATCTTTTACTTCAAGCAAATAATTACGAGATCTTTCTAGAACCTTACTAAAATCAAACAGAGAAAACCGAGATCTTGAAGCAAGCCAAACTAACTTAAGTGATATTTTGCAGGGGTTGATTCAGTTTCACTGGACATGAAGGACCAAAAATTGACAGTGGTAGGAGACGTTGATCCAGTGGTCGTAGTGAGAAAACTGAGGAAGCTGTGCCACACAGATATAGTTTCGGTTGGACCAGCAAAAGAGCCAGAGAAGAAGAAAGAAGAGCCCAAGAAAGAGGAGCCAAAGAAGCCAGCAGAAACTAAGAAAGATCCCCCAAAAGACGCTGTGCCTTACCCCTATGCGTATCTTTATCCAGCGCCCTCATATTATCTTCACGACAATTACCCTTATGGTACTAAAATCGTTGAGGAAAGTCAGCCTGGTTGCATTATCTGCTAAATTTTTTGTCCTTTTAGATATGAAGATTTATATACTAGTACTTAATGTAGAAGAAGAAGAAGAAGAAGAATAAGAGCAGCATCTTTGGATTAGTATTGTTTTCAATTTCGTTTTGTACAGAGTGGTGGCCTGGTGGGTTAATTATTTTAGCTTAAAACTTTGCTGTGAATTAATATGAATTTATCAAAAATTTTGTCTACATATATTTTTGTTTGAAGTAATGGATTCTATATTCCTATTAGCGCATGTGTTTTGTTGAGATATTCTTTTCTTTTTGGAAATCTTTTGTTGCGAATAATCTAAATTAAAACTGTCATTTTCACAAGGATTTTCAGTAAGCCGTGTGTTTCTTTCTCTGAATTTATCCTTTACTTTCAGCACTTTCTGCTTCGGTAACACGGAATATCAAGGAAAAGAAAAATGTGCTAATAATGAAAACGGCGACGCACCGGTGTGATTTGATTGCCAATTTATCCTTTACCTCTGTTTTCGTTAGAAAAAAGAAGCCAATTGCATTCAAAGGCGTTAATTAACAATAGTATCAACTGTCAATTTATTGATGTCGTCATTCATGTGTTGATTGGTTCAGGCGTTGAAAATTATATAAGTAGGCAAACTCAACACGTTTTGTGAGGAAAGATTATTCTTTGAAAGGTAAAATTATACTGAGTACTATCTCATAAAAGAGACTTCGAACAGCAGAGCTACTTGCTTAGAGCTACAAAAGGTCCTCCAGATGAGATCGGCAAAACATCAGAAGTACTTGATGTGCCAGCAGATTGAAAAAAAACTTTCTATTCTCCACCCATTTTCATCTTTATCTTGACTCGTTTCCGCTTGTATTGTCGCATAAAGTCGCAGCTCATCAAACTCGGAATGAGTGACGTGGATTTGTCAGAAAACCAGTTCCACTGTTTGTCGACCAAATAATTTAAATAGTGTTAAAATGAATTCAAACTTGAAAATTTGTTAAACAATCTGATTGCAAATGTGATCAAATTCGAATTGATTAAAAAATTAAATATTAAATTTTGATATTTAAATTTAAAATAAATTGAATTAAACAAAAAAACTCCAACTTGAAACGATTTGAAATTGAAATTAATTTGATATAAAATCGTAATAATCTATAATTAATATTTAAAAAACAAAGTTTAATTATTAATTTCATATTAACTTAAATTCAAATAAAAAATATATGAATTTAACCTGAGTCAAACCCAAAATGATTTAATTTGAAATAATTTGGGTAAATGTCTAAAAAGTTTAACTTTCTACAAAGGCATAATACTCAAAAAAACTCTTAAACTATTTAAGAAAATTTAAATAAATTTTTTTTATTACATTCAATCAAACCCTTATACTTTTATTTTTGATCAAATAAGCTTCTATAATTAATAATTAATTAATTGTCATTAATTCAAATACTATTAATCATTTTATATTGATGTAAAAAGTAAAAAATGTCATATAATCATATTATCATGATAAATTAGTATGTCATATCATCATAGTTATGATATATTAATATGTCATATCATCATTAATTATGATCTTTTAGTGTATCACGTTAGTGTCATGCGGCATAAAATGACATATTACATTTTGACTGAATTAATTATTAGTCATAAAAATTTATTTAATTCAAAATAAAAGTATAAGAGTATAAGAGTTTGATTTAATAATAAAAGTATATGGATTTATGTGAATTTAAGAGTTTTTTTTATATTATGCCTTCGACAAAAAAAACCTGAGTCCAAAATTTATATTAATAATTATCATTATCCTTAGGAGGACCAAAATATAAAATTTCAGTTTCTCCTATCTTTGTATTTCGTACGTTAAGTAAAGAAAAGAAACATTCAATAACAAATTATCCTAAAAAAGAGAGAACAAAAAAACAATAAAGTGGTAGAAGTATTTCTGTATTGTTGGATGATGAAAACAATATATTGCAGTACTAGTTCTACTGTTTCTTTTTTTTTTTCCAAAAAAAAAGATTGAAGCTAGGACATGGGCTGTACATTAAAAAGCCGAAATTAGTACTCCTACTAGAGGTAAATTAAGCGGTCTGATGTTGATCCAAACCTACTAGAGGGATATTAAGAGGTCTGATGTTGACCCAAACCTACTGGTTGATCCAAACGGCTGAGCTCAACCGCAATCACCATTCACCACTGCCCATCATTCTCCTCTTTCCACATCTCAACCCAATTGCGTTGAGCTTCTTCCAATCCCATAATAGAACCCCTCCTCTCTGGGTCCCAACTCGCAGACAAAGTGCCGTAAGCGATCCCAAGAGTTGATGCCCCGAAAGTTATGAATGTAGTCAAGAATGGCAGCCATAGTGGCACATCCCACAAATTTTGGTCTTTAGCGACACCGAAAA
This sequence comes from Theobroma cacao, assembly GCF_000208745.1. NCBI lineage: Eukaryota > Viridiplantae > Streptophyta > Magnoliopsida > Malvales > Malvaceae > Theobroma > Theobroma cacao. The sequence goes on from NC_030852.1 coordinate 29,219,528, forward strand.
GGTGCAGTAACGCGAGACCCGTGGCCAAAGGAACTCCCACAGAGACCAAAATTCTTGCTATTATCCTATCAAACACTACCTGGGGAACTGGCTCGTCATCGTTGTTATTGTTGTTGTTGGAGTCTTCATTGGCACCCTTTTTTTTCACGGAAGCTGGTGGTGTGCTTGCAAAGCCTTTGGCATTGGCCTGCAGTTTCCACGTTGATGAGGATTGGATTTGGTTCTGGCTTTTGATGATTGTAGGGAGAATTGTTGGGGTTCTTGGACCCCATAAAGAAGGCTTTGGAAGGTAAAATTGCTGTGCTTCTAAAGAGAGTAGAGTCTTCATTGTTTCTTTGGGGTTCTTTTTCACGAAGCAGTGGTTAATGTTCTTATTGCTAGTTACCTTATCCGAAAACAATGAATGGCAGTGCTTTCTCGTATAAGAATTTGAGATATTTTGGTTTTATCTTAAGATATTTTGAGAAATAGATTTATTGGGGTTTTATGTATCAATTTGACATTGACAATAAGAACCCTCATATAATTAAGTCCTAACAGCAAGTCAGCTATCACTTGTCTTCTCCCGTGCAGCAGTGGCACTTCCCCCACTCTATTTATAGAAGATAGTACAATCTATGCACTTCTAAGTTATCCTGACCCCTGTTTCTTTTTATTTCTTTTCTAGAGACCTTCTCTCTATTTTCAAGAGAACTATCAATTTGAACATTTCGGATCTCAACAATTTTCATATATTTAAACATTTGATTAAGATAATAATCAATTACCAGTTGATGAGATCAATCCGATGCATCTTACTTAATTGTTATATGTTTATTTAATAATGTTTTATAATACAAGCTAAGTGTACAATGAATTGTGGATAGGTAGTGGATTAAGTGCATTAAAAAGGAGGAAACGACAAAGTGCATGAACAAAAATAGTACTTAAATCTCAACGAAATAAGGCGGAAGGGCAGGGAGCCCTAATTTGCTAGTTCCTCAAAACACTTTTGTGGAGCTAAATTACAGTTTGTGGACCCACATATTATTCTATGGAATTAGAAATTCCCATCATACATATCAAACATTTGCGTGCTTTATCTTCAGTAACTCGTACCATTGAAACCTAAGAACCAGGTCTCAGCCTCTCATATGATTTTCTCGATACCTGCTAGAACCAATTCACAGAGAATTAGGTAAACTACTGATGAGAAAATATTTAAAGTATGAATCATTGCAAATTAGAAGTTGACGTAATGCAGTTTTTTATGTTCCACGAACCTGATGTGGGGATGGCGAGTATTGGGCGGCGCCTGACACTTTAGATGGAGAATTTGGTATAGGTTTCCTGGGGGAGGCACAAAGAGTTGGCTTGGAGAGTGGTGACTGAACGTAGGGTGCAACTGGTGCAGGAGAGTGGGGCTTTGAAGATAGTGGACTTCCATGGCATGAAGAAATTGGGGATGCCGTAGGGCTTCTCCAATGAAGATGAGATGCTGTTGCTGCTCTGGGAGATCTCAATGGCGATCTTCGTGAAGGTTGCATGTTGATAGTAATTCTAAAGGGGAGAATATTAATGGAAGTGTAAAAACATCCTGGAAATTATAATCGCAAGTTAATGTGATCAAAATGAAAGAAGCTTACTTCGTGTGAACATCAACATAATCATCCGTTTCATCAAATATTTCCTCCTGCAAAAGCAAAAAGTTGGTTTTAGAATATATGTCTGCATCTCTAATCGATAATCTCTGGAAACAAAATACTTAAGAAAAACCTGCAGCAGTTCCTCCATTACATCCTCCAATGTTATGATACCAAGAACCTCCTCATCTAAGTTAATTGGAAATGATTCCAAATCTCTATTTGAGAGGGTTGCCTGTTCCCGTTTCTTCATTTGCGGGCGTAATTTACTGCCTAGCTCCATGCTTAAAGTTGGACTTTGAATATCAATGATGTTAGAATTTGCAGAGGGTGAGCTTGAAGGAATACTAAGTTGCTCATTTCGACAGTATTGATGCTGACCAATACCTGAAAATAGGGTGATCATAAGCTCATATATATCGTATTGTTTTCCCTCTTACTAATCTTCATGATCGTAACTAATTTATTACCATTACGTGTGTGAAGGTTTACAAAAAATTCAGTTTCTCCTGATCTATGAAAATAATCTTCTATACCTTTCGCCTCTGTCTTTCTCTTTTTCGATTTTGAGTGGATTTTTCTCTCGGAGATGCTAGATTTGGCTTTTGCACTTTCTGCAACCTCATTTATATAATCACTCTTGCACTTAACAACAACAGCCATGTGACTGTGGCCCTCTTGGAATTGATTCAATATATCATAGAGAGGGAAGCAATCATGAACCCTGTCAAAGATTTAAAAGTAATAGAATTAGTTCATAGTAATGCCTTCAGTTCTCACTTACAAAACATTATGAAAATCATAAACTGCAGACAGACTATCTCTTAGTTTTTTCAATATTATTGTTCAGAAATCGTAATTAACTATACTTGAAGCAGCAGAAAAGGTAATAACATAATATAGATCTCGGGAATTTGAAATCAAATGTAACCTAGGAATGCTCCTGATGGTAAGATCCCTAATAGGGGTTTCATCTTCCGGACGGCACTTGATCAGATTTTTCACCAGTATAAGGCCAATGATATTTGCTGGGCTCCCAGAGTAGATAGGTACACGACTATGCCCTTTGCTTATTATTATTCCCATTGTTTTCCTGTAGCATATCAATTAGTTAATGAGAAGGAAAAATAAATGGGATAGTTAGGCAGAGAGATGGAAGGTCATACTCGTCGAGTTTAGAATTTATGTCAAGTGAAAAAATGTTGGATAGGGGAGTCATAGCATCTTTAGCGGTTTTTTGTGTCATATCTAGGGCTCCAGAGATAATGGTTGTTTCATCATGTGTCAGTTCACCACCCTTCCCTGCCTACAATGAACATGAAATATTACCGATTTAGTTCTACTTTGGGTGGTTAAACCATGCTATAGTTAATCAAATAAAGTTTGTGATCAGTTGAGTTCTGGGAAGTTTATTATGGAAACTAATTACCTCATTTCCATGCATATCTACCAGTGTCTTGAGCTCAGCTCGTCGAAGAAGTGCAGAATGTCTTTTCCCTAGCAGCAAATCTAGCAGCTGCCAGAAGAGGAAGCAAAGATTTATTATTTTGATTAAAACATCTTCATTGAGTTTCCTAGGGTTTGCTGAAATTACCTTGCTAATTGGATAAGCTACAGGGAAGAGGATTATTACAATGAACCGAACTAAAACTGAGAGTTTTGCTCCAACACTCAGCCCATAGCGAGAACATACAGCTTGAGGAATGATCTGAACAAGCATTCTAGTATTTTATGTAAAGCAAATCAACAAAATACATAATCACTTATATGGTCCGGAGTAGATGGGAGATTTTACCTCACCGAACGCAAGTATGAGGGTAACTGATATCAATATTGCGCACCACTCGGATAGAAGGGAGTCAAGGAAGATCGGAAGGGCCTTATTCAAGTACACAGAGAATTCAGAATTAGTGTTTTCAAGGACTGCAGTAAATATAGGAGTACGTAAGTGTAAGCAAGATACCTCCATTGCCATTGCATTGCCTATAAGGAGGGTGCATAAGAGTAGGTGCTGATTCTTAACGATGGGTAGGATCTTCTCTGCCATTTAAAAACACATCTTTTGTGAGCAAACTGAGGATTAAGTGCTTTATGAATTTAGGCGATGGATGGAGATATAATTTGAGTAAAGAGTGGTTCAGTAATATTAACCTGCATTCCTTCGGTCTTGGGGCTGACCAGCCTTGATGACAACCTCAAGATCAACAAGGCTAAGGGACATGAGCCCCAGAGTAAGGCCAGACATGAGGCCAGCAAATGATACAAGAGCCACACATATAACTAGATACACCCAGAACATAGACTCACAACATGGCACATCATTCGCCGCCATTGTGTCAGATACCTTGATAAATCAGAGAGTCGGATATATAACAGAAAGAAGACTGTATTACGAATTGATTAGAAGAAGGGGGAGGGCTTAATTATAAGTAAAGCAGCTGGTACTAAACACAGTCGGAGGTCTCAATTTTGCTTAAATACAATGGACAAGGAAGAAATGAAACCGACTGCAGCGTCATGAGCAACAAAAGTGCACCGCCAACTGCCAAATTCAACGCGTACTCTACGCGATGAGTGAAAAGTAGCAATATATAATTAGTATTGCACGCTTAATTAAAAAGATGATTAATATATATTACAGATTCTGTCTGCTATATGTTACCGTCATATCAATACCTTGAATAGAGCAGTTAACTAATTAAGCCCTCTCAGAAACCATAACAGCAAAAAACTAAACAACTGATTCATAGAAATGTTATCTGAACGCAAAAACAATATTCTTCAAAATCCAAATTAATCTTGTGATCATCCTTATCTAGAAATGTTATGCAATAGTAAAACTGCACCTATTGCATATCTGCCGCAACAATGCTGTTATTTATTATCACCTAAACATGCTTTTCTGCCATTTTAATTGGCCGTGGCTTATGACGCCACAAGAACTTTATCTGTCTGCAATTATTATTCTAAATGCAAATAAGCCTGTAAGGAGCAGGTGGAAAAACAGGTACAAACATGAAGAATACAAAGCCTGGTTAATGTTTATATTTTCTTTTGCCCAAATGGATGATTTCATCGAATGAAGTGGCACGCAGTAACGCGTTCATTTGTAATGGAAACAAATGAGCAGTTGAAAACCTACGATAAAGAAATGAAAAGTTATGGCAATGAGAACCTCTTTAGTTTTTATAATTGACTACATTTTGATGTTTGCAATTCATAGGGCGTCATTTCCTTTGTGTTTTTGCCATTTCCATTTAAGGAAGGACCGCCATTTATTGGATTTTGCAGGTCCTAAATTTGTTCGCTTCTTGCTGCTTTTCTTGTAGCAATAAGAAACTACGGCACAAACGAGGGAGCATCGAAGTTTCTAAGGAATTTGTGTGAAGTAGAGAGTTGATAATGAAAGAGCTTCACGCTTTATAAGAGTGAAGACAATTGTCAAAGTCTTAGACAAAGGAAAAGTTATGTTGTTGTATGATTTCTTCTTTATTTTTTTCTAAGAAAATGACCCCTGAGGAATAAAATGGATTCAAATTTTATGAAGAAAAGAAAAATAAAATTTGTTTGGCATGTGTTAATGAATAAATTTTGTAAAATAAAAAAAGAAATATTTCAATTTAAAGTAAAAATTAAAAAAATAAAGATGACATAAAGAATAGTAGTAACATACACTAAATAAAATACACATAGGGGTAACATAATTGAAGTAATAAAACACACTAAATAAAGTTTACTATATAGTTTATAGTAGTTTTAGTTGTCTTCAAACAATCATAAAAAATTTAAAATTTAATTAATTAAAAATTTCCATATATTCATCTCTTAATTAAAAGGTAGTGCTATAAGATTTTTAGACTACAAAAATGCTCGGACAGGATCAATGTTCTTTAGAATGTGAAAAAAAGATTTGAAGTTTAAACCTTCTTAACCTTTGGAGTTTGCACGTTAAAAGTTAACAAGTTAAAAGTATATAGTAAAAAAAAGAACGTTAGGGATTTCTATATGCAAAATGTCAAATTCGGCAGCCCCATTGAAAAATTTAATTCCCGCCCAGTGAGCGGTCGAGGGAAAACGAAAGTGGAAGTAATCGACAGAGAAACGAGAGAAGAGAATGGCGAAGAAGGGAAATGCGAGCACAATGGATGACGTTGATCGGTTGTTCGAATGCTTCAAGTGTGGCATCTCTCCTCCTCGTAAGCTCCTCTCCCTTTTTCCATCTTTTTGTTAGTTAAAAAGACAGCCCTCGTCAATTACGCTGCAAAATAACTTAAACTTTTAATTTTTGATAATGATAATAGGGAATCGTAATTCTTGATAGGGCTTTGATCACATTCCTCACAGAAATTCAAAATTTAAGAGTAAAACGTTTCAATTTGGGCAACATAATGAGTAAATTAAAACCGTGCCTTTTGCGATCTTCATCATCGAATATGAGGTGCTCCCGCTTCTAGTGCAGTACAATTTCACATGATATTGATGTGTCGTGCAAATTTGCTGCAAGAAACAATGCGTTGTATAGATTAAAGAAAAAAAAGAGAATGATTGAGAGTCTTGTTTTGTTTTTCTAGAATCTGCTGTAAGGGAAAGAAAAAGACGTAAAAGCAAGCTGAATCAAGAAAATTCAGCAAGAAAGGTCTCTGCATCACCTTGTACGCCTTCCTTAGGATCAGCCGAACAAGGAAAGGAAACTCCAAACAATGCACAACTCTCCGTTGGGAAGGTATGTAGTTTAAATTGCTTTTGTTTCCTTTAAGTTTATATCTGGCTGGTCGTGCATGGTGTGCAGATGCGTGACATTGTTTTAGTTGAGCACCATAAGGAATTAAGATCTAGGCCACCGGAAATGAGACTTTAGAAACATGGATTCACTTATTTGAACAAAGTTTGGCTTTCTTTGATTTAATAATGAAATTCTGAAAGTTAGCTTCTTCAATTTGTACTTTTTGGTCATTGATTCATTATTTCTTCACTATCTTACAGCGGAGATTAATTAATTTTTATGTTTCCTTTAGTGTGTTTCAACAATGGTGAAGGTCGGAAAATTTAGCGGTGGGAAACGGATCTCACCAGTTATATTTTATGGGTCTCCACATGGCATCCCTCCAAAAAGGCCATTGAGTCTGCTGCGTTTGTTACATGAAATTCGCATTGAACTCAGTGAACAAGAGAAATTCAATTTAAGGTACTTGTCAGCACTTTTTTGCTTAAAATTATATCAACTATTTTGACTTAAAACAAGTGGTTTATCCCTTTTTTTACTGTCCTTTTTAATTGACTTTCCTCTTGTTGCTCCTTTATTAGAACAGAAGTATGGGCTACATTTCCAAGACAGGATGAAGCAGTAAAGTTTGCTAAAGGACATGCCAATGCACTTGTTTTTAGTTATCAAGACCACTATAGTGGGCAAAGAAGATATCTTGCTTCTACATATGAGGAGTTCTGGAAGAGGTCTTTTTACTATTGGTACTTGTATGTTCCCACTTGATACTTCAGGAGATGTTTTCTTTTTAAACTCTTTGCTTGTTGCGATCGTGTCATTGCAGGTACAAAATTATGGATTCAAAACTTCGCCATCACTACGAAGTGATTCAGGAGGTAGAAACTCTGCATATCTTTCCACAATTGAATGTGCATGTGTAATAGTATCTCTACTTCAGTTTTCTGTTCTAGCCAGTCTTTATTTATGTCTTTTATCTGTGCTTGAGTAGTAAAACCTGAAACTGGCCATGAGGAAACATTTGACCCTTCTTTTTGTTGTTGTTATATTATGATTGTGGCTGTTGGTTCTAGGGTTTTCCATGCCACCTGTATTTCGATTTGGAGTTCAATAAGAGAGACAATGTGGGAAGGGATGGAGACGAAATGGTTGATCTCTTGATTTCGGTCATTCTAGAGGCCTTACTTGAAAAATATTCTATCAATGGAAATCAAGATTGGGTGGTGGAACTTGATTCATCTACAGAAGGTATGGTTTGTTCTAGGTGCATAAGACTATGTTCTCCTTGTCATTTTGTAATATCTTTGTACATTTGACAGTAACAGTTAACATCATAAAAATTTACACTATATTATTGATTTTTAAGGTACATGCTTTGCTTTTCATATCGGGGTTTGTTTCTTAAAATTTAATTGCCATCTGTATAAATACTGAAATGCAGAGAAGTTTTCCCGCCATTTGATCATGCGCATACCAAAGACAGCATTTAAGGACAACTCACATGTGGGTGCATTTGTTGCAGAGGTACAACTTACTGAAAATTAACCATTTTCTTTGATGTAATATATCATTGTTGTGTTACCTCCAACAGGGGAAACCGTAATTTTCAACCTGCTTTGCTTTTGTTTTTTTGCAATGCATCATAATGTCAACAGTTATTGCTAACTGATGACATATTTAGCAGATATGCTCACGTATAGCAAGTGCAAGGGAAAGGGATAAAAGGTTTGAAACATTATATGTGAAAAATGCTTCGACCTCTGCTGAATCACCTGGCCAACTTTTTGTGGACACTGCTGTATATTCTAGAAATCGATGCTTTCGTCTGGCTCTATCATCAAAGGCAGGAAAGGCTTCCTTCCTCTTACCTACCGGGCGATTCAAATGTAAGGAAATGGTATGGTAATTTACTTGCTTGACCCTTACAAACTTATATTGTAGCAGTTTTAAATTCGTGACAAATATTCTGCTTTGTAATATTATTTTTTTTCATCCATATTGGAAAAGATGCTCCAGATACAGCTGGCAATTTATTTGTATTATCTAAAAAATTTCGCAGGACCATGCATACAGCAGAAATGTGTGTGGGAGTGCATGTAAATTTTTTATCCTTGCATGTCAGTGGAATGGGCATAATTGCTTGGAAAGTTTTTAAAGAAAAAAATAAGAGCTAGCATTTTATTGAAATATTTTTTTTTCTCATATCTTTATTATTATCTTTTTCCTAAAGATTATACGGTCCTATTAGTTTACCAAAGCTTAGATTTGTTGATTAAAGAGATATCCATTCTTTTTCTGTGCCCTCGCTATGCCTTCTATTTGCCCTTGCTTATCTTTAATTCGAGTGTGTTCACTGCAAAACTGTGCATTGGTGCACAATTTTACCGCCATGGAAATGTTGAATGGACAGGTGAAGACTGGTGCTGTAGGATGACATGCCATGAAGTATTGCTTAGCTTTTATCTTTTTCCTAAAGATGACATGGTCCCATTAGTTTACCAAGGCTTAGATTTGTTGATTAAAGAGATATCCATTATTTTTCCGTGTCCTCACCATGCCTTCTATTTGCTCTTGCTTATCTTTTATCTGAGTTTTCACTGCAAAAGTGTGCATAGTGCACAATTTTACTGCCATGGAAATGTTGAATGGACAGGTGAACAGTGGTGTTGTAGGATGACATGCCACGAAGTATTGCTAACCAAAATATTCATGTCCTTATCACAGCTAAATGCTAACCATTTAAGAAATAAAGTTTCCTTCTGACATAAATTTTGAAAGAAGATATTTTTTGAACAACAGGGTGAGGTGGACATGTTCATGGCATCCCTAATCTGCAACATGGATGTTGATTGTGAGAAATTTTTGGTGTGCAAGATGGAATTAGATTGTGTCAAGACTCTGCACTTTGAGACAGAGGTAGATTTGAACTCTGCCTTGCTTTTTCAGAACTGTACTACCTTGTAGTATATTTATGTGTATCAGTATATTTCTCACACTAGCTAGCTTATTTATGCAACTTTCAATATTTTCGGATTTAAAAGGAAGGCCAAACTTCATAGCAATGAGCATGGTAGCGTGGTGCGTAATTGTAAATATGGGGAATTAGTTATCATGTCTCAGAATCCTGTCATATGGACTGTTGTTATTTACAGTATATAGAAATTGCTACCTTCTCTTTCTCACTGAACAGAGCAGGCCTTTAACTTTTTTATTGTTTACAGGCAAGGAGCATGGTAGTATGGTACTTAATTGCAATTGGTTATCATGCCTTAGGATCCTGACATCTGGACTATGTTATTTACACTGTATAGAAACTTCTACCTTCTCTTTCTCACTGAACAAAACAGGCTTCTACTTTTGTATTATTTACAATCAAAATTCTTCTGTTTTGCAGGTAACCAGTAATTTTGGAAGATATTGCAGAGCTCCTCAAGAAAACACTTACATTAGTGATGTTTCTACAACATACTTAACGGGAAAGTCACCCTTCCCATCTTTGGATGAATTTATAGAATCAATTGCCTCCACCGGGAATGCATCAGGTAGTGTCATGTACTTAACTTAAATAGCAAATGACTCAAGCATGTTTCAGTTATCTGGAGGGAAATCTAAGCCCTCATTTTACTATCTTCTATTTTTACAGTACTATTATTTGATAACTAGCAGGATGAGTTAAGTTGTTCTGTTTGAAAGATTTTGTTATGTTTATCATGGATGTCTATAGATGATTACTGTGGATCTGACTACATAGTTCAATATTATCTGGTTAGCTAGACATTTCAATGCAGCACATATTGTTTCAAGTGTTGGGTTCTTTTTGATTTGAGGGAGTTTGGTCTGACATTTTTTATCTTGTTGTTTGTGTAGTTATATTATGCTTTGCCAGAGAGATTGCAATGAGAGGAATTCAACTTGATTATGTTCCTTTGTTCATACAAGACAATAGTGTTATCAATAATATCTGATTTTTTTACCTCTGCTTTCATAATGCTTAACAAAATTTCATGTTATTAATTTTCTTCATCTACTACTGACTTTCCTGATAATTTGCTGTGATTGTAGGGAAAATTCGAAGCTGGTATTGGTTCTCTGAGTATGGATTAATTGTTTACAGCATGTCAAGAAATAGATACTGTGAGCGAATTGGTAGAGAGCATAAGAGCAATCATGGTATGCTTATCAAATTTTAATCTGTTAGCTGCAAGATGAGCACTTCATTGTCCTTATTAATTATGGTTATTAGGTTTATCATGTATACGCATTGTATTTATCATGTATACGCATTGAAGTTTTAACTAATCCAAACATGCCTTCAAATACTATAGGGGACCACCAAACCACTAAGATGGATTTGGCTTGTACTGTTGATTCCTATTATTTTAATTTAATTATGTAGATGACAAAGAGCCTAACATGCATATCAATTTTTCTGCTTCAGTGATGTATGTTGTTGATATGAGAAGGGCAGCTTATTATCAGAAATGTTATGATCCAGATTGCAAAGGTATGTGAAACTTTTGTCATTTTCATTAGTTCACCTTCTATGCATGACTGACGATTTGCACTAATATTGCTGATTGGAGCAGGTTACCGATCTCCCTTGCGTCCAATCCCAACGGACTGCATCCCTGATTCTTCATTTTTCTTTGATTCTAGACAGATAGTCGATGACGATGGGTTAACAAGTAACGATCTTGAATATCAATTTGTCAACAATGACAATGGAAGGGTCTTGCTTTACAGCAATGAAAGTGATATAGATGACTGCACTAAAGATTCATGGTGGCTTGAAGCTGTAAAAGTTGCAGACAATATTGACAGCAAGCCAGAAAGACTGATGTTCAATGACATGGTTAGTTTACTTAAACATCTCACTTTGTCCAGCTGTCTCATTATCATCTGGCTTGCATACGGTTTGCTCATCTGCTTAATGAAACTGGAGGAATGTTAATAAGAATGTTTTTTTTTTTTTTTTTTTTTTTTTTCTTCTAGAATCTGCCGTAATTCTAATGTTAATAAGAATGTTATTTTCCTAAAACTACTTAACTTTACTATCAGGAAAACATGAGCGATGAAGATGACGACTGGTGGGTAGCAGTCGAAAGGACTGCATCTCAGGCAGAGCTTAAGCACTTAAGCTAATTCAAGGATTAAAACAGATTTTGGCTAAATATTCCAGCTTTCACCCTATGGGAGCGAAGGAATCTTATTCTGGGACATTAACTTGGAAAGGCAATTTGGGAATTCAAATCCTGATTGATGGGCTGCCAATTGCCAAATATCCAAAAAAGAGTGCCACCTTGTGATTGCAGGAGATGCGGGAACAGGGGTTTGTACAGTTCTACGAGTCTTTAACTTGACAAGCTAAGGTATCAATGAAATTTTCTTGAATATAAATGCTTAACATAGCTCTCTAAAGAACCAGAGCCAATAGTCTAGTAAAGCCAGTATTGAAAGTTTACCCTACGTTGGTAGATAAAACCAGGTGTGAGAACATTTTGTTAATTATGCACTTTTAGAAGGATATACAAGCGATGGAACTTGTAAGAGTAATCTTCAAACGATAAAATGTATTCGAAATTTTGATTTTCTTCTTTCAAAGGTCAAAAGCACCCATGAACTACTGTCTTTAGCCACGCTTAACTACAGTGTTACCCTGAATGAGTTCTCTGGCTCCATTGAAATGTTTCTGCAAGCAAATAACATAAGAAAAGGGGTTATCTCGTTAGTGTAACATCCAAGCCCAATTTCGGCCAATTGGGCCCGTGTAGGGGCCTTAATACCTTATTCCATCATGGTTAGAGAACCCAAAAAACCAAATAATGTTGGTGCAACAAACCATAACTACACCAGATTGGTCCCATTTTTGTATAAACCTGTCAAAATCAGAAGACAAACGATTTAGCAAACGCAAGTCTTGGTCGCCTCTTCTCATTTTGCAGATCCACCATCTTCATCTCTCAGTCTCACTCTTCTCCCCAAGTCCCCAAAAACTCCTAATACTTCCGAATTCCGAAATCCATAACTCCCAGTAATGGCTTCGAAACCAAACCCAACCAACAATAGAAGTCCCAAGAGCACCAGCATCAGTAATCCTCCCAGTAGCATCAATTCCCCGATCTTCTTCTCCTCTGAGTCTCTTCACTCCATGCTTTCCCACCACACCTTAATCCAACACTTTCATTCTTCTCTCCCCACAGTCTCCTCCACTATCAATACCCTTATCCGCCAAAACTACCCCGTTTCACCATCCTCCTCTCTTCTCCTCATGCCTTCCTGGTCTTCATCCCCATCTCTTCCCTACATAGGCGTCAAGCTCGTCACTTATTTCCCGCAGAACTCCACCCTAAACTTACCTTGTGTTCATGCTAATTACGTACTCTTCGGCTCAATAACAGGGCAACCTTTGGCATCAATGGATGGAACTGTATTGACCCTTTACAGGACGGCATGCGTATCAGGCTTAGCTTCGAAAATATTGGCAAGAAATGACAGCAAAGTCCTCGTCATGATCGGTGCAGGCGCATTGGCACCTCATTTGATCAAAGCCCACTTAGCAGCCAATCCCAGTTTGCAAAAGGTGATAATTTGGAACAGAACGATTAAGAAGGCCGCCGACTTGGCTGAGAATCTGCAAGGAAACAACGAATATAATGGGGTTTGTTTCGAGAGCAATGAGTCACTGGAGGGAATCGTTGAACTAGGAGATATTGTCAGCTGTGCTACAAATGCTGAAGTGGCGCTTGTTAAAGGCGAGAAACTCAAGGCAGGGGCGCACTTGGATTTGGTTGGCTCGTTTATGCATACAATGAAGGAATGTGATGATGAGGCAATAAGACGAGGGAGAGTTTACGTTGATAATGCAGCGGCTCTGGTAGAGGCAGGAGAGCTGGTGGGTGCTTTCGAGAGAGGGGTGATTGGGAAGGAAGATATTGGGGGAAATTTGGTTGAGCTGATCAAGGGAGAGAAGGTAGGGAGGACAAATTCTGAGGAGATTACTGTGTTTAAATCTGTTGGTTCTGCCGTTGTGGATATCCTAGCAGCACAATTGGTCTACGAAACCTATACGAAGAACAAGTGTTGAGACATGTCTTTGCTGGGCTCCATTTACTCTCATCGCGTGTTAAATAGCTATAAAATAATGTCTCTCCTTTATCTCCCAAGAGCAATGAAATTATCTAGCTTTTACTTTTTAAGCTTATTCATATCTGCCATTTGCCTTTGCTGGTCGCTGATTCTTATCGTTTTGTTGGAGTGCCCTCGCGTCGCCTGTATAAATTTGTCTTAAAATTGGCATGTGGAGGCGCCTCTGGTTCCGCGGACTTTTGAATTGGACTTCCAGTTGGTACCCTGGTTTGCTTGATGGCAGATTAAATTGCATTTCATCAAGGAAAAATGATTGAAGAAAAGAATACACCAATAATCATTACCGCATGAACAAATACATTTGATGGCAGACCACAAGGATTTTTCTTTTTCTTTTTTTAAGCCTGCCATATACAAAAACCTTCGAGGAACATAGAAGAAAGCATCCAGACTTACGCCGGATACAGTCTATGACGACTTTAGCATTCATTTTGATGAGCCTGTGTTCTTTTTTGTGGCTTTTGATGGCTCCTTGGGAACAGTAAGTCATTAAGCTGTCTCTCAGCACTATACTCTGAAGTGGCCTGCAAAGGGCAATTCAATTCAAACAAAGGAGGAAAGGTTATAAGTTATGGTTCGTATGGAAACTCAACTGAAAGCACTGCTGGCCTATTGCACATCAATGATTATCTAAAAGAAGAAGAAGAAAAGGGCGCATCAGATGTTGTAAAAGTAAAAGCAAGGAACATGAAAATGACATACCCGGGTATTAAATGCAAATCTTAAGGTTTGGATTTGGGGGCCACAGCAAACTCTCAAGTCAAATCCAAGGGAATCTATACCGATAATAGCTACCTCCTACAATGAATTGCAAAGAAACTGAATCAGCATAAAAAAATCCACAAAAAAGATTAACTAAGAATCGATTCTAGTGATAAATATCAAAGCAAGACAGGTTTCACATGGGGTATAATCTTGCCTTTCAACTTAGATGGTGATGGACGGGTAATAGGGGTATGCTAAGGCAATGGCTCTTTATAGTCCAGGTCCTCCAAGAGAGTCCAAGCTCTTTTATTTAAGAAACCATGCTAGACTAGTATGTTTTAGATCGTTAGAAATGGTACACAGAACTTAGAGGAGACTTAGCAAAGCATAGTCAAATAGAATGGCTGTAGTTCAACATCCAGATAGCAGACCTTCATACATCCAATTGATTTCATAACCTTTACTTTCTTGTTTTTTACCTCCACTTGGATGCTCTTGCATCTCCAACAGAGTGATTTGAGCGCTTGTGTGGTCTTCTCTCCACCAGCTTTCAGGCAAGATATAATTTTGGCAGCTGACTGTGCAATAGCATCAGGTTGAGCTTGCTTGAAGTCTTCTAATTCAACAACTGTCTAGACCAGCAGAACAAATCAATTATCTTCCTGAAATCTTGTATGGAGGAAAAAAGGCCAAAATGAAAAACTAGAAAAAGAGACGAGCGCCGGGGGGGGGGCGCGGTGAGCCTCACTAGCAATAGCAAATGACAAATTGAAAAAACATCTCAGCTGTCACATAGTAGTTGACGCAACAGGTGATATGAACATAATAGGTTGTATCATAGAAAAACCTTTAATATTGCCAAAAAGGCAATAGGCATACACCATCTTATCTAATTTTTTTGTGGCAAAATCCAGGACTTAGTAGTACTCAATTATTCCATTTAATAATCTATGATGCAATGATACATATGGAGACCATCTACTTACAAAAGAATGTCTCTTAAGTAACAGCAACAAACAATGCATATCAAATCAGCAACTTGATTATTGTAGCTGAGAAGTGAGAACTAATCCAGCATTTAAGACCATATCTCAAGCACATAAAAAATACATATCCACATGTTAATGAAACCAACTTTATAGGAAAAAACCGAAGAAAACCAGCGAACATGAAAGCCTTTTACAAACCTGATGTCCATGCGCCGTAATTAGCTGAATTTTAACTATCTCCAACTTGTAAAATGAAGACCCATTTATTGAGATTTCCTTTTTCTCTGGTTCTTCTGATATTGTTGAACTATCTCCTGACCAGCCTAATTCATTACTCTGACCATTAATTATGCCAAGATCTTCCAATTTGTCTTCCACAACTTTCTCAACCTGACTTGTATCAGAACTACGGGACTGATTGCTAGACATATGCTTCTGAATTTCAGAATGTTCTTCAACAAAGGCAGGCCTTATAAGGCCTTGGATAGCTAAACCATCCGATGGTTGCTCCATCCAGTCTATAGGGTCATCTGAAGCAACCTATACAACAGAATAAAGATAAAAACAATTGAGAAGATGTCCTTGAAATGTTAACCATGCATGACAGATATTTCTTGTAAAATAAGACGCTACAAGGGGGCATATTAATTAAAATCAAGCTTAATACATGCTAGTAAATGCTATATTGCTATAACCCATAAACATGGATTTTATTTCATGTCATCTTCATAGCAGTGCTTCCACATTATTTTTCCTTTAGTATCAAACATATAGTGCCACTACCTCAGTCAACTTTTTGGCAAAATACATTGGATGGGAGGATCGCATAGTCTCCAATTTTGCCCAGTCTCCAAGTGTTTCATCAGAGTCATCTTGATCATCTTCATCCTCAAGAGCAGCAACCCACTCCTACAAATGATAAATTAATATACTCAGTAGACAGCCTTTCAAAAAAAAAAAATATACATAGTAGACAGGAATCGATAGCTACAACATCTATGCATGAAAATCTAAATTCACACTTAAGTTGAATTTGAAAGGTAAAGGGAAATGAGTCAAACCTCATCATAATCTTCTTCTTCAGCATGATCATCCTCATCCTCATCTACATCTTCAACATCACTATCTTCATCTTCAATTTCCTCAATCCCAAAATCAATATCTGATGGACCTGATAACTCGATTTCCTTCATTATTTCCGTTGTGTCAAAGCCTATAATGACTTGCTGCATAACATGAACTGAGTAAGCTTTCAGAACAGCAGCAACAAAGAAGACTCATAGTTGACCTTTTGTCACATGCAACAGTGACTGAAGATCAATATCCATAAAATAATCCAAATTTGCACGAAATGAAGCACATTTTTCGGATTAGAATGATGCTTTCATTATCATGTTAAATCAATAATATCAAACACCATACTCAACACATATTTTACAAAAAAATTAGTTATGAATGCATTACATGGACAAACAAGATTAATGTCAATTTGCAAAAGTCAAAACTGTCTGCAAGATGTAAGTATCATCATGAGACTACATGCAGGTGTTTCTGGTGTGGGCAAGTAATGCATTGCCAAGTTTATCAGAAAGAAAATGTTGCATACCACAAAGTTATTTTCCAAAGTAAGACTTTGCATTATATCTTCATCACTTTTCACTTGAAAGTATACATCTGCAATACATCAGAGCACATCAACTTCAATTCAATGATGACGCTATCAAGCCCAAATTGCAAAAATGGGAATGATTGACTTACTTCCATGTTCATCAGTTACATAAGGCAAGTCTGGCCACATAATATTTTCATGAACTTCATCATTAATTATCCCCGTAAACATCAGTGTTGCTTTACTATTCACCTGAAAATGACACACTACAGCCAACATTAGCCAAACAAACTGAATGAAAGCGGGAAGCAGAAGCATAAGAGTACATCTTCCAAATGTTAACCAAAACAAAAATGAATCAAAAGACATCTATTTCCCTTCTATTCAAGCATAAGCACACACAAGCAATACTATATACTAACATATTAATTACATTAAAAGCCATTCCTCTGAAATTTGATTCCCTAATCAACATTTAATGCAATATACCTTGATGATGGTCCTAGTTGTTTCTGCAGCAGAAAGTATAGCATCATTGCTATTTTTAGATGTTGCCTCACCAATATCCTCAAATGGATGGTAATGTGGCCTTCTGTTCTGCTTGGTAGGATCAGATGCAGAACCTAAATGCTCTGCTGTTGCTCGAATCTTATTCTTTATGAGAGTCCTTCTCAAAAGAGAACCACTGTTTATTCTTCGAAATCTATCCCTGCAAATCACTCTTAACATTCATAACTACTCTTCTTAATATCCACAAACATTTTGGAAGATGCACAGAAAATGAAAAATGCAAAGAAAAAACACTGATTTCTTCCCATTTTAGGATTAAAACTTAATCAAGTTATGATATTTACAGATTATGCGCCGTTCCACCATTTCCATTCTTTTGAAGACTAAAAGTGTATTGTTTTGGACAACATATTAAAAATCACAGCAATTATTGAGATTTCTAGTACTCTTCAAAACCTTTAGCAAAATGTGCTATTGACTTCGCTAACAAGTGCTCAAAAAGAAAATAAAATAAAATAAATTAAACTCATTACCACGTTAGGTCGAAGCCGCCACGGCGAAACAGCCGGCGGGAGGTGACGTGGCAACAAGTAACCTCATCGGAGCTGCACGTAGGACGATAATCTACTACAACAGTACATGAACAAGTTAAGCAAAAAGGTTAAGTCTCTGTTTGGCTGCTGAGAGAATGCAAGAAAGTTTCAAAATAACACATCGAGTCGTTCGTTGCAGCTCAGTATAGCTGCCTCAGTAACTGAAGTCAGCTTTTAAGAAGCCGAAAATTGCATAAAAAAATTATGATTTTCGAAAAGGTAATTAAAAAAGGAGAAGGATAGGTGGGGCAGTTACGGTGTAAGGCGGAGGAGGAACAGAAGTTTGCACCGGCAGGGAATCGAACGGCCAAAGCTGATTCAATCCTCATCATCATCATAATTTAAAAAAGTTATTTCGGTGGGTGTTTGTTTCTCACAACGGAAATACGAGTGCGAGATCTTTGTGATGCACAAGCGCCCTTTCTCATCGAAGAGCTAACGTAAGAAGATGAGGTAGAAGGGTGGAGATCCTCTACGGCGAATGAGATTTTGTATTTTCTACAGTCGTACACGTGGAAAAATGTGAATGGATGTAATAATGTTATGCGGGAATAAAAGGACAAACAAGACCCCAAGAAACGGAATGACGCCTTTCTTTAGTTGTTCGGGACAACGGGAAAATCAGAAGGAAAAAAAAAAATCTTCTATCTATGCGGAGAAGCAGTCTCTCGGGCCTCAAACGTTGAAATTCGCTGTCTCTTAAGACTCTCAAACCGGTAAGCCTCTGTCAGTTTCTCTCTCTCCGTCTTTGCATTTGGTTGCTGAGAAAATGCCGGAGTAGATAAGTTTAAGCATTTTTAGCTTTCAAAGCAAGAAAATTGCTGTCTTAATGCTAACTCATGCTACAAAAAGTATATCAAAAGCTCTTTTTTCTTCCCTGTTTTTTGCTTTATGTCAGGATGCTTTGTTGTAGATATGCTTTGCCACTTATTACTAAAACAACCGGGAGCCCAAGGAATACGGTGGTATGTTTCCAAGTGAAATTTCAGCATTGTTTAAATTTTGCTCCTTTTGAACGCTAAAGAGGGAAGGAAAAGAATGAAGGTTAAAAATTTATGATGAAATTATTTTTTTTCCTTGTTTTATATGTTCTTTTTAATGAATTAGTGATTCTCAATGATTTTCAGGTATGCGCTGCAAAAGGTCCAAGACCAAGATATCCTCGGGTATGGAAATCAAGGAGGAGAATTGGGACTGTTTCAAAATCAGCAAAGCTTGTTAGTTGTGTAAGCTCTTCTTCTTTTGCCACCTGATTTTTTTGTATGTTGCCCTTTTTGATTGATTTGGTTGGTTAAGCTGATTTTGCATGGTAGAATGAACATGGTATGAAATAATTGACGGACAGGAATTTGATTCTTTTTATAGCAATCTTGAGATAGGCTATGCTTATGTAGGTAAAGGAATTGTCAAATGTCAAGGAGGAAGTTTACGGGGCACTTGACTCCTTTATTGCATGGGAACTAGAGTTCCCTCTAATTACGGTGAAGAAAGCATTGAAGATCCTTCAGAATGAACAAGAATGGAAGAGAATAATTCAGGTAACCATCTGCCCTTTCATATTCTTTTTTTTCTTCATTCTTATCCTTTCGTTGTTTACTATATAAAATAGAGCTAAGTCTAGGTAAGTACACTTTGGTTTGTAGGTGGTAAAGTGGATGTTAAGCAAAGGTCAAGGAAGAACGATGGGAACCTATTTCACCTTACTGAATGCTTTAGCAGAGGATGGGAGACTTGATGAGGCTGAAGAGCTGTGGGCAAAACTCTTTTCTGATAATTTAGAAAGTACTCCGCGTATTTTCTTTGATAAAATGATTTCTATTTACTATCACAAGGGCATGCATGATAAGATGTTTGAGGTATTGTAATGTCATCTCATTGAAGACTCTTATTTCAATGGTGTGCTTTATTATGCTTTGATTCAGTGTATAGGTTAGGCATTTCTCTTTTATCATTCAATGATTTCTCCAAGTAAGCAATTTACTGCATCTAATTCCCATCCCACGTCTGATTTAACTCCCTTAAAAATTCAACATGCATAAGTATAGATGGTTACTGAAAATGAGGTGGTATGAGGGCCCTTAGCATGGAAACCCTAGTAGTCCAGTAATTTTAAATCTGACTCCTCTTCCAGTTTTTGGTACTTCTTGGTTGGTGT
Organism: Theobroma cacao; assembly: GCF_000208745.1. Classification (NCBI taxonomy): domain Eukaryota; kingdom Viridiplantae; phylum Streptophyta; class Magnoliopsida; order Malvales; family Malvaceae; genus Theobroma; species Theobroma cacao. The sequence goes on from NC_030852.1 coordinate 29,239,577, forward strand.
GGCTATAGAGCAGTGCATCAAGTGAATCCTCTTGTTTTTACATCTTCTAGTGACCTAATATGATAATCAATTTGATTCTTAGGTACTAATTAATTATATATTTGTACTCCTATGTAATTTCTGAACTATTGTAGCAATTTTTAGGTCATTTACATATGTTATGCACCTGTCAGTATTTTGTGTGATGCATAATGTAAACCTCTCTACTTCCCACTAATATAACTTGTAGCATACTGTTGTAGGTATTTGCTGACATGGAAGAGCTTGGTGTCAAACCCAGTGTTTCTGTTGTTTCAATGGTTGGAAATGTCTTCCAACAGTTGGGAATGTTGGACAAGTACGACAAATTAAATAAGAAATATCCACCACCAAAATGGGAATATCGATACATCAAAGGAAAGCGTGTTAAAATCAAAGTAAAGCAGCTAGAGGAATTTGATAAAATTGCCAAAGGTGTCACTGAAGATAAGGAAACTGACGAGAATGTGAGTGTATTGCATGAGGAAGCCGAAGCAAGTTCTGATTTATTCACTACTGAACCGAACATATCTTCTTGATTGATCAATAGTATGACATCTAGCACCGCGGGTGGCCTTGACAGTGAGATGCAATATGTTCAATCTTGGGAGCAAGGGAAAGAAGGCTGTACGAGAAGAACAAACAATCCTTCTTCATGTCATGTTATATTGTATCGGAACTCTCATTACTGTGCTAGTTTAGCACTGGGTTTAATGAAAACATAAGCAAGCTGTGGGGTGGTAAGAATTGTTTCTTCCTTTTCTCATGTGGACAGTTGAAAAAATATTTGACTAGTTGATCGTTGATATGGATACCACCTTTTGTATATCAAATTAAAGTGTAAAGAAGAGTGCTGAATGGCTCTGGTTTCCTTGGAACAGATTTATTTAAAGGGTGAGTTAGAGATTACTGTAATGAGTGCAGAGTTTATTCAAGCCAAGTGCTTTAAAAGGAGGCAAATTCAAGGGTAAATAAAGCTTATGATAAGGGTGTCATAGCTTCCGGGGAGAAAGATATTTCGCCATTGCATGACTAGCGATTATTTTATGACTAACTTTACCATCCCAAGGGATGATAGGATGTCCATTATTTCTCTGTTTTATTATCTTCTTTTCCCTACATCGCACAGCTGCTAATAGGGGAAGGATGTGCTAGAGACTGAGGTCTTCAATGCTGCATTATTATTGTGACATACAAGTAGTAAAGCCTTCGTCATGCCCACCAATACCAACGCTATTAATTGGAATAAAACAGAATCTAGGCATGAGAAAAGAACCATGTTAGCCATTTGGAACGAAAAATTGTACTAGACAGGCTGAAATGGGTTAACCCCACACGTCTATAGTATCAAAACTCTGAATCTCTGCCAATTAATTAGCAAATATTGATATCTATCCTTGTGGCCAATTTAAAGTACGAAAAGAAAATGTGAAAAAAAAAGGGCTTATTAGTGTAAATGATAAATGGAATTATTTGTTTCATTCCTCATCTGTGCCTGAACCTTCAGAGCTTGAGCCTTTTTGATTCACCGTGCCATTAGCTGCAGGGCCCTTCTTTTTTGTATCCTTCTCATCTTCCTCATCTTCACTGTACTCACTCTCATAATCATCATACTCCTCTTCATTCTCCTCTTCCTCTTCAACTCCATCCTCCACAAGCAGTCCTTCTTCTGATACATGACCACTGCGGGTGCCAGCTCGAGTTCTTTTGAGGATTTTAACCTTCAAGTTTGTCTTTTTATCACAACCTATCCAGGAGTCACACAAACAGTAACAAGTCAAATTGTAATTTCCTTCCGTTGGGGCCGGGAATTTGCCCATCACCAATCTGGAGCCACCTCGCACCTTCTCTACAGCTCTTTTAACTGCTTCACTTGTCTCCTTAACGCTTGCTCCTGAAACCTCCATTGCCTCCTGAATTGTTTTTGAAGCAGTTGTTATGGCTGCAGCTTCATCCATGAAGCTCACCTTTTGGGAAAACCACACATTGTTTGAGACACCATCAGCAAGCAAAAACCAGAAATTTTCTTCCTTGTGAAATGGGAAATTGGGGGCATGGGGGAGAGCACCAATCAAGCCACTACCACGCTTGAGTGTTATCCAAGCTTGAACTGTTACAATGTCAGCCTCTTGTATGCCCTCTTCTCCCTCAGTCTCACATGTAACTTCAACCGTTAAGGAAGGCATCATTTCCAATACCATCTCAACATCTTGTACTTCAGCAGAAGAAAATCCAGCTGCTTGAGTTAGAAGTTCAGCACGATCCTCCACAGTCATGTCTCGAAGCTCTTGAAATGTTCTCACCTTCTGCAATGGTAGAATCAAGAATTGTTAACCATGAGATCAAAGGGAAATAACCAAAATCAAATATGTAAATAAATTAGGGTTGGGGTATAAAACAGAAAAAGAAAACCTCAAAGAACTGCCTCTATTTTGTTCAAACAGATACTCCCTGCTTTCGTCTAATTAAAGAAAAAAGTCAGAAAATTCTTTTACACCAGTCAAAAGCTGTTTTTTTTAGGGGCCGGGCAGATAAACTTCTCGAAGTAATCTAAGTTTTAGCAAACAAGTAAGAGTGTTTCTCTTCGTGCTGCAAACCAAGTTAGGAATATATCAGCAAATCAAGAGCGCTACTTGTTAGATTGAGAAGATTTTATCAAAATTTTGGGCTATATCCTCCCAAGTCCAACATGTATTTAACAGCTCAACCATAGAGAAATAACTGCACGAAAACTGTTTAACAATAAATTTCATACATAGACCACCATGGAGATCTAGCTCCTTCATTGACAGCTATAGGAGAAGTGTTAAACAGTAGCATTCTTGCTAACATTTGTCACTTACCTTGCGGGCTATCTTTTTGATAACAACCTCACTAAAATGTGGCAGCTGCAAGAAAGACGCAATTCCTTCACTAGATCCTCCAGTTGTCTTTCTTGCACTGAGTGGAACAGCCTGCATTACATCAACAAGAATAAACAACACCAAGCATTAATATGGACTAAAGACAGGGCATTTGCAGCATATTGACAACTGTCACTAGAAAAGATGGGGAAAGGCAGAAAAGGAAACAACCAAAACTTCAAAAACACTTTGGATTTATTTCCAACTAGGTACTCATAAATTAATTTTAAATGAGTAAGTATATTAAAAACATTAAAAGCTACAATTTTATTGGGGTTATCCCAAGAAAATTAAGAGGAATTGAGGAAGATGGTGCAAATGGTTGTTCAAAGCAAAGGCAGGGTGGACATACATTGACCAATTTTAATTATTTCAAAAATAGTTTAAAGTTATATGCAGTGTTCATAATCTTAACATAAATAATAATCCATAGATAACTGGCTTATGCATATAAATCAAAAACATAGAAACGACAATACAATGAGCAGCAGCTAATTTTCCCAAATAAGCACCTGAATAATACATTGAGAAAGCTCAACAACTCCTATAGCTGGCCTCAGCCAACCATGACCCTGGGCAGTTCGTGGTACAACTGCCATCTGCAATAGAGGATACAGAATTAATAACAGAAATTGCAAATGAAATGATGCACGTATTGAGAGCTTCTAAACAGAGAAACGAGCACAATGTAGAAGAAAATGAGCTAGCAGGTTAAAGCATGACAACATGGAAGTTATGGGCAATCTTCTGTAAGCCCATTTTTATCTTTCATACAAATCTCAAACTTAAATTTGATTGCTGTAGCCCTATATTCTTGCAGTAGTTTTTCATTTAGCTTCTTATACATTTGTCTCTAATTTGATTCTATCATCCACTCCAGGATCTTTTCCCTCATCTGACTCTCTTTCTTGGTTTATTTTTGAAAACTTCATCACATGTCCTACATATCTAAAACTCCTATAAAATGCATAAGGATGGTTTCAACCTTTCAAATGACAATGGCATGTTGTGCATGTAACCATGCATGAATTTCATTCAAATTATTTAATTAAAGAGAGGTGGTTTACATGAGCCACATTACCAAGCAATCTTATATTTTCTTATCCTGAAGTACTAAGGAAATGTCAGTAAATTCACATGACTTCCACCCATAAAGAGGGTTTTGAAAACATATTAACTAGATGAAGCATGAATGGCTTCTTTACCTTTTCACTTAAGGTCTGCAAAAAAAAAAAATCCTAAAGTATAAAAGTATAAAACAGGTCACAAGATATGCTGTGAAATGGTAACAAGACCAGTCCTAGAAGTCTACTCGAAGATGACAGACAGGTGCAGATATGACCTTCAATAATTCTTCAAGGAGGCGAGGTGCAAGTTCTAGCATGCGCCTGAAATCACCAAGCAGAGCTGGAGATAAGGCTGCTGATTCACGGGTTAATTGTGCCTGAATCAACAACTCTGTCTGGATACAAAATGACACAAGCAATCATAAGAATTCCATTCAGAAACAGAAAAAGGATACATTCCAATTTCTCAGTACAGATAAATCTCAGTGCATAAATTACCTTTACTATAGCTGGATGCTGCTTCCAGAATTTAGCCTGCTCTTGCTTAATGTTCTTAAGGTCCAGATTCAACTCACTCCTGACTGACATAAAAAGCTTCTGGAGAGGTTCATCATCAGTCCTACGAACTGGAATTTCCACGTATTCAGCAGCCTTAGTAAAGACATCCATAACTTTGCTGTAAAACCAGGATACAGGTTGAGATTAACAAAATAAATCAAATCATTTTGCACAAAATAATGCAAACAACTCCAGAAATCTATGAAGTTTGGGAATTAAAAAAAAATTGTGATTTGATTAGACATCAAGAAAGGTTCAAAACTATAAATATCAGATTCCGCAGAACACTAGAATCAAGGAGTTCAGTAATCTGGGCGATGGAACCCCATACATCATTTCCTTTAACCCCCAAATATGCCAATAACTTCACGAGCTCAAGGTAAGACATGGTTATCCATGTATGATGCAATATAAAAGCCTCGTTAATGCAAGCGCATATGTGATTACACATTAAGGATTGGCCAAAAAGAAACACAACATGAAGGAAAGAGGAGGCCCATTATTTCCTACTTATAGCCCCCAACCCCAAGAAAAGGAACCTCCAAAAAGAAAAAAGCTCTTGCTCTCATGGCTAATATTAACTGCATGCCTTTTTAATTACCACCATAGATGGAGTGCATGTACATCTAATACTAATTGATTCAAAATTGGATTTGATAATTAGCGATCATAAACTTTTTTTTTTTTTGTATGAGACAAGTACCTTGGGGCCAATGAAGGTTTCATTAAGTAATAGTAAGTGGATAGGGTTTGATGCATCACATAGTTTCCAGTATACTTTGACGATCTTGAGAGATATATAACAGCTATCACCAATGGCAAAAGAATGCAAACACCAACAATCCAGAGTAAAAGTATGCCACCAGATGCCCCATCTATGTCCAGAAGGAACTGAGGAAGGGCAATGCCCATTTGAAAGCCCTGCATCAAAAAGATATGGCATTAGTCTTAATTAGGGTTAATTATATAATTAGCATTAAAATAAATTACTGCTAATTCTAAAGATAAAAGATCAATTACTTGTCTTCCATCTGGATGACCATATTTCTCATAATTTTCACGGGATATTGGGTCCGTGAGAGCCTGATAAGCCTTAACTATGTACTCCACAAAATGCTTGTGAGCCGCTGAAATATAAAGATAAATGCAATTATCAGTAAGTAAAAGTTATCATTCAAATGCCTCACTTTTCTTGCTAATGTACAGGTTATATATGGAATTTCATACGACCGAATAACTAAAACACCTTCAACCTGGATCTGGGTTTTTATCTGGATGGTATAAAATAGAAAGCCTCCTATATGCCTTCCTTATTTCAGCATCTGAAGCTCCAGGCTCCAATCCAAGTATACTGTAAGGCTCAAACACTTGAATCTGAACAAAGAAACAGAATACTTCACTTAGCGTAACTCATAACAGAGCTTCTAGAACATACGCATCACAATAACTTAAACTGAATGATAAAAGTAGCACCAGAAGATGCAACAATTCTAACAGTGGAAATAACAGTCAAAGAATCTCATATAAGATTCATACTCTAACTAAATGAATTTACCTCCCCGCTCATGTTTTTAATGTAATAAACCAGGAATATCATGATGATCCAGAGCAGCACCAGAGTCAGGTTACTACATGTTGAGAAGTTTGAGATCTGCAAGTACAAATCAATACCTTCCAGATATGAAAACACAACTCAATGCCAACAAAATACTTAAACTCCTCACAAACTGAACATTGAAGAGCAAACTAAAGGGGCAACAATATGACTTACCCGCTTAAATATGGATTTGCGGTACTTCCCTGAACGAGAACAATCTGCACACTGGCAATGAATGACCTTTGTTTTCCTGGATGCTGCTCGGCACAACTTCATTACGGTATAAGGCACTAAAGGCAGTGCCATTATTGTTAAAATGAAAATGGGAAACAACGCACTATTCTCTTCTGAAGCAGCCATGGCGACCTTCTACCTTAAACAAATTTTAATCAGTTATTGCACAAGTAAAAACAAGCAACTCTAAAAGAATATACAGTTTTATTCACCGCAACAAAAAACGAGACGATGATTAATTTTAAATAAAAGTATTGCCAAGACGCTTAAAACACACATAAATATTCACTAAGGTCAATCTATTTTAATGTCATAGAACCAGGCAGGTCCTCGTTCTATCTAAGAGGGGAAAATTGAAAAACCCTAACTATCAACGGAAACAACTGGTAGGTAAGAAATGAAACCAAAGGAGTATAGCTGTTTGCAAGCAAAAGTCGATCAGCTGCAATTACCTCAATATTGCAATAAGAAACCAGAAAAGAAAAACACTAAAAAAACCCAAAATCTGAAATTGGAACGAAATTTTGAGGAAGTTGGCTACAATCCGGATAAAAAATCTGGCTGCGATTGAAAACTCGTGGTTATTCAACATTCAGAAACATAGGAATTCAACATATCTGCATAAATTCAAAAGAAAAATGAAAGGGAAAAAGGAAATTAGGCAACCTGGGAAAAGAAAATTCAGATCGCGATCTGCTTCAGAGACGACTTTGGGTACGATGGCGCCAAGCTGAGCAATAAAAAAAGTAATGAAATTTGAGAGAGAGAGAGAGAGAAGGGTGTTATCTTGGGTTTTGAATGGCTTTTAGATCCGAAAACGTAAACAGAAGGTTATGGTATGGTTGTTCCATTATAGCCTTAAGATAATTCATTATCGGGAGGTTATAATTGTCATATTAGTCGTTTGTATGGAGAAGCAGTTCTAATTTTTTTTTCAATTTTTTATTCTTTATTTCTATATTAATATGAAAAAATATGTGAATATCTATTATATTATGATTTGAAGTCAAACAGTTATATAGGTAAAATACAAACAATGTAATATGATTTGAACTCTTAGATAAAATTCGATTAGAATTATGATTCAAGGTTGTTGGCCTATAAATAAGTCTCTCACTTAATTGTAAATACATAGTTGAATAAGATATTTTTACTCCCTTTAAATACTTTATTTCCTTCTAAATACTTCATCTTATATTTCTCTTATAGTTGTTATTTTCAAATTTATTTCATAACATGTTATCAGCACGATCCTCTTTGATCTCTCAAGTTTTGAAATTATTTTGTTTTCATTATCTTCAAACTTCAAAATGATTTCAATGCTTTGGTTTTGATTTATAGTTTTAGCAAATTAGGTAAATGTTACTATTTTTTATTTTCACCATCTCCAAGCTTTAAAGGATTTTAATAGTTGGTCTTTAATTTTTGGTTGTAACAAATCAAGTAAATGACTTGAAATCTCTTTAATATTTACCCTAAAAATCAACCTTAATGTGAATTTTTTGAACCCAAGCATTTAGCTCATTGATTGGTGCATAATTCTCTTACCTTAAAAGCAGGGTTCAAATCCCTCCTCCCTCAATTATTAAAAAAAACCTTAATATGAATTTTGATATTTTATAATATATAATATATTCTGTCCCTTGATTGGAAAGTGAATTTACTATTATATAGCTATTAATGAAAAATCATAATGTTCATTCTATGAAGTAAATGTAACAAACAAGCTACTAATAAAAAAAATTATAAATTTGTTCATTTTCTGAAGTGAATGCGATATCTTTTAATAATTATAGTCATGGTCATGAATTTATCTATTATCTAAAGTGAATGCCACATCATTTTAATAATTATGATCATTGATATGGAAGAGGAAAGTGGATGAATAATTTTACCATCAGAATCTAATAATAATTTTACCACTGGAAGTAGATTAACCCACTAACCCACCAAAAGTGAATAACCCATCCAAAAAAGTGGATGAATATTTTCAACCCACCAGAAGTTGATGAATAATGAAAAGATAAAAATGAAAAGAATAAAAGAAATATAGAAAACGTATTGTCGTTAATGTGGCATGAAAGACTATTGGTTACGTACTTGTCACACCATGGCCAAGTTGATATAGCACATCAAGATATTTGTCTACCTTAAAAGATGAATTGATTACATGATTGATAATGCAAATATCCATTGTTAATTTTCTTGTCCTGAAAAGGGAATTGATCATATAATTGGTAATAAGAATATTCGAAAATGAATTTAATAGTAATTGGTATATTTTAGTATAACTATATTATGAAGATGTTTTAATATGTTCTTATTATATTTAAATGATATGTTCTTATTATGTGTTTTAATTATATATTTAATGTTATTTCATGTTAACTTGTAAATTTCTTATTGTATACATTTTATTTTATTGAAGAAAATATAAATATTCATCTTGTTGGTTCTAAGATCAATAATACAAATATATATTTAGCAGACATTGCTACAACACACACTATATTTAAAAATAATAAATATTTTTCCTAGTTGACAAGAAAAAAAATCAATGTTAATTCAATATCTGATAGTACAAGATTAATTAGAGGCTCCAAAAGAGCTAATATTTTACTACATTGAGGAATAAAGTAATAGAGGATGTATTATTTTTTATTGAGTCTCAAATAAGTTTATTAAGTTTTAAAGATATTCGTCTAAATAGATATCATATTGAGACAACGAATGAAATAGACACTTAATATCTCTATATTACATCTATGATCTCATGTAGAAAGTGTGTGTTGAAAAAAAAATTACTTGCTCTGTTCTCAGAATTAAACTATACAAATATTAAAATAATTGAAATTCATAGTAAACCAGAAGTTTACTAATGATTTTAATGTTTGGCATGATCGGTTGGACCATCCCGGATCAATAATGATACAAAAAAATTATTGAAATTTATATGATCATTCATTGAAAAATCAAAAGATTTTTCAATCTAATGAATTTTATGTGCTGCTTGCTCTGAAGGTAAATAAATTATAAAGCTATCATCAGCTAAAGTTAGGATTGAATTCCCTACGTTTTTTAATAATATTCAAAGATATATGTAGATTCATATATCCACCATGTGAACCATTTAGATATTTTGTAGTTTTAATCAATGCATCGATTAGATGGTCACATGTGTGCTTATTATCAACTTGCAATTTGACATTTGCAATCATTAGTTTGCAAGCATATTTTTCTAGTTATATAATCAAGATTATTTGTCTTGATAATACTAGTGGATTTACATATAAAGCTTTTAATATTGCATATTAGTTGAAATAACTATCGAACAGCCTGTTGCTTATGTTTATAATGGTCTAACAGGATTATTTATTAAATACTTTTAACTGATTGCAAGGCCCTTACTTATGAAATTCAAACTCCTAATGTCTACTTGGAGGCATGCCATTTTGGATGCAGTAGTATTTGTATACATCAGGCTAAGCGAGTTATTATAAATTCTTCCTATATAATTGGTTTATGGTCAGGAACCAAATATTTTCCATCTAATAATTTTTGGATATGCGGTATATGTTTCAATTGATTCACCACAACACACAAATATAGGTCCTCAAAAGAGATTAGGAATATATGTTGGATACAAATATCCATTTGTAATTAAATATTTTGAATTATCAATAGGAGATTTATTCATGACAAAGTTTGTCAATTGTCATATTGATGAAATAATTTTTCCAACATTAAGGTGAGAAAAATAAGCAGCTGCAAAAGAAAATTTCTTAGAATAAACTATTATTATCTAGTTTTGATCCCCGCACAAATCAATATGAACTTGAAGTATAAAAGATAATTATTTTGCAAAATATAATAAATAAGTTGCCAGACGTATTTATTGACCTTAAAAAATAATTAAATCTTATATATCAGCTACAAATACTCTTATTAACATTAATATCCTTATAGGACAAGGCATGCTAGAAGCGTTGTGACTAATCGATTCCAAACATAAAATCCTCAAAAAAAAAAGAGTAAATATTTAAGATTGTCAGAAATAGGAAGTAAAAACTCTAGAAGATACCCCTAACATAATTGATAAACATTTCAAAAGAAATTTAGGTACTTGAAATCGGTAAAAATAAAGAGATCTCAATAAATTATGTCATGATGAAAAAAGATGAAACCGGTAAATAAACGTCGACGATATTTTATATATAATATAGAGCTCAATATTATGAAATAAAATGAGGATCTCGAACCTACATCTATTGAAAAATGTAGATAAAGAAATAATTAGTCAGTGTGAAAATGCGTAATTAAAGAGGAATTGGATTTATTTACAAAACATGAAGTTTTTGGATGTGTGGTCTGTACATCAAATAGTGTTAAACTAATGGAATATCAATGGCTATTCATGCAAATATGAAATGAGAAAAATGAGATTATGAGATACAAAGCACGGTTTGTCGCACAAGGTTTACCCAAAGATTTGATATTCTCTATGGTGGATGCACTTACCATTCTATATTAACTAGTCTGGCAATATATGAAAAGAGTGAAATACGTATAATGAATATAGTTACAGTTTATTTATATGGCTCATTGGATATCGATATCTATATAAAAAACAATGAAGGATTTAAATTGCTTGAAGTACAAAAATTTGAATTATTGAGAATTTTACTCAATTAAATTAAATAAATATTTATATGGATTAAAGTAATCCAGACACGTGGTATAATTCCCTTAGTGCAGATTTGTTGAAAGAAGGCTATAGAAATAACTATATGCCCATGTATTTTATAAAAAGGTTTAGATATAGAATTTAATATAACTGCTGTTTATGTGGATGATTTGAACATTATTGAAAATCTTGAAGAGTTATCAAAAANTGTTTATGTGGATGATTTGAACATTATTGAAAATCTTGAAGAGTTATCAAAAATCATGAATTACTTAAAGAGATAATTTGAATGAAAGACCTTGGAAAAAATAAAGTTTTGTTTGGGACTTTAGACTGAACACTTGGCAAATATAATTTTTTTTCATCAATCAAATTATATCGCAAAAATTCTAAAACAATTTTATATGAAGAAAAGCATATCCGTTGAGTTTACCAGTGGTTGTAAGGTCACTAGATATGAAAAAAAGACTTTTTTCAACCTCGCGAGGATAGTGAAGAACTTCCTGATCCTAAAGTACCATATCTTATTGCAATTAGAGTACTAATGTATCTTACTAGCAATACATGAATTAATATATCAATTGTTGTGAATTTAGTAGCAATATATAGTTATTCTCTAACTCGAAGACATTGGAATTGAATTAAATATATACTTCGATATCTCCGAGTAACAATGGATATAGGCTTATATTATTCAAAAGCATCAAAATAAAATTTGATTAGTTATGCAGATGTAGGATATTTATCTAATCCACACAAAGTTCAATCCTATACAAGTTTCTTATTCATAGGTGAAGGTATGACTATTTCATAGTGTTTTATAAAATAAACTATAGTTGCTACTTCTTCTAATCATGCAGAAATTTTAGCAACTTATGAGCAAGTCGTAAATGTGTCTGGTTAAGATCTGTAACTCAACATATTCGAGGAACGTGTGACTTGTCAACCAATAAGGAAATTCCAACAATGTTATATGAGGATAATACTCATTGCATAACACAATTAAATGAATGATATATTAAAGGCAATCGAATAAAACACATAGTTCATCAAAATTCTTCTTCACTCATGATCTCAAAGAAAATGGTGAAATTAGTATTCAACAAATTCAGTCAAGTGACAATCTAGCAAATTTGTCACCAAAGCCCTTTTTACTGCAACATTTGAAAAGTTGGTATAAAATATTGGAATGCATCATTTTAAATATCTCTATAATGCAATCATCAAGGGGAGTAAAATATACACTGTACTATTTTTCTTCATCAAGGTTTTTTCCATTGGATTTTTCTTGATAATGTTTTTAATGAGGTAATATTTTAAAAGTGTATTTATAAAAAGAATTATGTACTATTTTTCTTTCACTCAGATTTTTTTTTCATGAGGTTTTTTCCTTGTAAGGTTTTAACGAGACATTTTCTTAATACAATGGACATTCAAAAGGGAGTGTTATAAACAAATATGTGAAACCCAAGAACTACAGACCAAGTCAAACAGCCATATAGATAAGATACAAAAAATGTAATATGATTTGAACTCTTAGATAGAATTCGATTAGGATTATGATTCAAAGATTGTTGCCCTATAAATAGGTCTCTTAATTTATAAATACATATTTGAATAAGATCTTCTTACTTATTTTAAATACTTTTTTCCCTCTAAATACTTTTTCTTATATTTTTCTTATAGTTATTCTTTTCAAATTTATTTCATAACATATATTTGGATTTTATTTATGATTTACTCAAAAAATAAAATAATAGAGTAGTGAGAATGTATTAGGGTTAGGGTTAAGGTAATAATTTTTAAAAACATTCAGATAGTTAATAAAGTTCGAATATTTTATTTCTTATAAGATTTGAGTTCAGATCTCTCAAAATTAATGAATATCATACCCGTTGACATTCCTAAATTCTACTTCTCCTTGTCAAAATGGGTCCATTTTATAGTACCAAAAATAGTCCATTTTGACTCTCATAAAAAAAGTCTATTTTGGAAAAAGGAAATAGGAAATAAATAATAGAAAGCTTTTTTGTTTTACCTTAAAATTCTCCAAATGCTAAATGAGGCAAATTCTCCAAATGCTATGGTGGCGTTTGATACTTTACAATGCAATGTGATTACAGGTAATGTGATTGCAAGTAATGTAATTGCAAGCAATGTGATTGTAGGGAAAATAACATTACAGTGTTTGGTATACAAGTAAAATAGTGATTAAAATGCAAGGAAGATAACATTGCAGCGTTTGATTTACAAGTACTTTGTTGGGAATGTAATGTTAATTTTTAAAATTATTCATATTATTAAAATATAAGTTTAATATACTTGTATTTTTTATTATTATTTTTATATAATATCATCTCTTAAATATATTTTTAATGTCATATATTTTATTTTATTTTTTAATATAATTTTTTATATTATATATTATATTTTAATTTCTTTTACCTATTTTATATAAATTTTTATTTTTATATTTTATTTTATTTTTTGATTTTTAGATTATATATTTTATTTTAATTATAACGTTACAAAATATTTTTAACACGGTAATAAAGTTGAAGGATAAAATTATCTTTAATAATATTACAAAGTACAATATAATGTAATTGTATTAATTTTAGACTGTAATCACATTATATTTATTAATTATAATATAATTATATTATAATCTTATATTATAATAATTTATTATAAAATAAATATTATAATATATTTTAACTAAACACATTACAAAAAAAGTGCTTTCATTTTTCTCATTCCAAACGTTACCTATATGTTTGAAGTTCCCAGTGTAATTTATCCCTTCGCTCTGCCTTAACAAGGTTTCGACACTGAAAAGGCACTCTCTTTTATCGCTCTCTTTGAACCACATACCGAACCAATCAACAAACAGAAGCGAGCCAAAGCATGGCCTCGCCAACGGATCCCCCGCACCAGCAACTCCACAGCAACCTCACCAACTTCCTCCAGACCACCACCACGTCTGTCTTGTCTCTCCTCTCCACTCCCAAAACGACGCCGCACCTTCCCCCTTCCAAAATCTCCCCTCCTTTCCTATTCGCCGACTCTCCCCTCCACCTCTCTCCCTCGCCCTTCGAGTCAACTCAGCCCGACTCCGTCTCTTCTAAATCCGCAATCAAGGGAGTCTCGTCGCCCGAGTCAAGCTCCGGCTTCCCCTCAACGGTCAGGATTGCGGGACTCACTTCCAGTGGCAAGGCTGGTGGCCCCGCCTTCGTGGGCCAAGTCTTTAGCATGTGCGATCTTTCAGGGACCGGTCTTATGGCGGTTTCAACTCACTTCGATATTCCCTTCATTTCTAAGAGGTCTTCACTCTAATTAATCGTTTTTTGTTTTGAAGTGAATAGAATTTGACCAATTCTCTTAAAAATAGTACATTTTTTTCTCAATGAAATTATTATTTTTTAATGAATGATTTGAATTTCGGATGTTATTTTTAAATTTGAGCCTTTGTTAAGTAAATGCTTATAGTTTTATACAAATTTAAAGCATTTTATCTCTATTGATGTGTAGAACACCGGAGTGGCTTAAGAAGATATTTGCAAACATTACTAAGAGCGAAAGGAATGGCCCTGTTTTTCGTTTTTTCATGGATTTAGGTGATGCAGGTATGAATTTTTGCCGCTTAGCCATCAGTTTGGTCAAGCTTCTTTTGGTTGCAAATAACTTTCAGTCTCACATAATCTATTATTGTTTAGTTACGTATGTCAAACACCTCAATATTCCCAGCGGGGTCGTGGGCGCTTGTCGTCTTGATTTGGCATATGAGCATTTCAAGGTAATGCTAAATTGATTCAACTGGAGTCCCTTCATGTAAATTGGATGTGAATTGTTGCTGGATTCAGGGGCGGAGCCTCCTCTAGGTATGGGGACAGCCCCAAATTTTTTTAAATTTTTTTATATCATATAAAGTTTTTAAAATTTTTATATTTTCTCTTAATGGCTCCTCAAAATAATTTTTATTTAATAATTAATACAAATAAAATATAACAAAAAATATCCCACATGCCTCACTCAACTTTAATTTTTTTATTTGTCTTTTAATTTATATTATTATATTTACTTATAGTTATTTAGTTTTTTTCATTTCTATTCTATTTGCTCATATAGTCTAAGTTTCTATACATTTTCTTTTCTAAATTTCTAAGAATCATCAACTATATTCTTTTTCATTTTTTTTTGTCATGTCATATGTGGGTTTTCTCTTTTACTTGTCATGTTATTATTTTTTCTGTTATGTGAATTTTATGTTTTATGATTTTAATTTTTAAAATTAATAAATTATTATGTAATTCTCAAATATAAGTTGTAGTGTTGTACTATTGTTTAAAATTTCATCAATGTATTATTTTTTTTATTAATTCTGATTAGGTAAAAAAAATTATCTGGATATATCTTTATTATTTGTTTTACGTTTTATATTTAATTGAAAGAAAATTATCTTGAATATGTAATCTTTAAACAATCTTGATTATATAAGAGAAAATTACTAATCATGTATAGTGTATTTAATTATTTATATTTTATACATTATAATTTTATATTTAGCATTATAAGTTTAAATAAAAATAAAATAAGAATATTAGATGTTGATGGTATTAATTTTTTTTTTTAAGTTTGATTAAAGTATGAGTAAGTTGGAAACAATTGACAAATTTTTAAAAAAAAAAATATGCAAATTGTCCCTATATTCTCCTACACTTGAGCCACCAAGCCTCAATGCTTCAGCTCATAACAAAAGTAATGTGAATCAAAACGTCTAAGACTCAATCCTGAAGAAATGGATGTTTTTCAATACATAATTAATAGTTGATGAATTTAAATTTAGGAAACGTGGTCGAGCAAAACTTTCCTAAAAGACTATTGTAACTCTTTCTTTTCTTGATTTACATGTTATATAAAATTATTTTCTCAACATATTAGTTTTTAAAATTTTTAACCCTTGTTTCTCTGTTTTTGGCTTCCCAACAAAAGTTAGCTAGCTCAGCCCTTGGCTGGATTAGTACATAATTACTTGAACTGTAATTCTGTTACAGCTTGTGCACATCTCTGCAAGATTTAACAGTATCTTCTTCCCATTTGTTATTTTATTTAACATGCCTGAAGACGGTAGAAATCATAGATGGCATTTTTTTAGCCTTCTTTACTGCATATTATGATGCAAGAACATATTTCATCAGATTTCTACTGTTGTGCCTTGTTATATTAAGTTTAAACATTAATGTATGTGAATAAGAATGTCTTGGTGAATGAATGACCTTGTGGGAAATTGACAAAGATTTTGCCCCTAATAAAGTGGATCGAGGGAATATAATTTATGTAGTCAACCTGAATGGTTTGAATCTGCTTTGGTTGATTGGAGCAACACATCTCTCTCCAAAAGTATTATGTGATGTATGACCTTGCATATTGTGCTGGATCTGCTAATAAAAATTTCTGCTTGCTGCACCTAATTGCGAATTTGCAATTTTAATGTTGTGCTGCAGACTAATTTTGACATTTATCATGATACTCTGTGCAGGAAAAACCTCACTTATTTCAGTTTGTTCCAAATGAGAAACAGGTACTATCAATTCATGAGCATGTATATCTGAAAATTGTCCTTATTCTTCTCAATCAATTAGTTCTTAGGGTATGTTGACATTTTCTCAAAGAAGAAAAGATTTACTGCTCTTACAGGTAAAGGCAGCCAACAAGCTTCTTAAGGCAATCCCACAAGATGGTGCAAGGAGAAAGGTTGTCGGTGTGCCTGTTTTTGGTGCTCGAAACTTGGATATTGCAATAGCTACTACAGATGGGATTAAGTGGTTTGTTCTTTATTTCTTCCTTGTATTAATCAAGAGGATTTTCTATATTTTTATCGCATAGAGTTTCCCTCAACCTCTCATTTACAGGAAAATAAACATCTTTAAGCTTGTGTTACTGTATCTGATGCTTGTGAGCTCACTGTTTTTTCCATCAGGTATACGCCATACTTCTTTGATAAAAACATGCTGGATAATATTCTTGAAGAATCTGTTGATCAGCATTTCCATGCTTTAATTCAAACCCGACACATGCAACGTCGACGTGATGTGATTGATGATAACTTGGCAGCTGAAGTGATTGAAGAAATTGGAGATAGCATGTGGGAGCCTCCAGAGGTACAAATTTGTTAGTTTTAAGTTATGCATTGTACTGAAAGTTAAATAGCAGTGATTAAGCAAATTGAATGTGGGGATTAGGAAATATCTCGGGTGTTATGGATTTTAGGACCCTTGTGAGATTGGTTGAGTAATGAAATATTTCAGTTGTTATTAATCTCTTTTTACCCTTTGTTCAAATTCTGGGGCTTTTTGAGAAATAAGTGTAGTTCTGCAGGATTGAGAGTAATATTTACCAAAATCATGTTGGAACTTCTTTATTTTTTTGTTTGTAACCTCAAAATATATGCTTGTCTAATGAGTCCACTGCTTGTTATTGTACCATAAAGACATTCAAAATAAACTTTCAAGAAATAGGAGACAATATGGATGCAATTTTTTTTTTTCATTTTTAATGGTAAAAGTAGGGTTATTATTTTTCTGACTGCTGTATTAGCATTATCTCACAGGTTCAAGAAGTTTTGGATGAGATTGGTCATCCTGCCATACCCTTGAGTGTCATTTCAAAGGCTGCTGAGATTCAGCTTCTCAATGCTGTTGACAAAGTACTCCTGGGTAACAGGTGGTTACGGAAAGCGACTGGCATTCAACCACAATTTCCTTATATGGTTGATTCATTTGAGAGAAGGTAATCCCTATACCATTTTCACTTTTCACCATCATAAATTGATGTTAAACATCTACGTAGTGATTTATGCTTGCCTTGACTCCTTGACAACCCAAAAAATTTCACTAAAGTAGATTGTGTTTATAGTTTGCCAAATTACCCAGTCAATGGTCCCTGGTGAGGTTTTCTGAATGTTTAAATAAGGTTAGCTTTTCCGCATAGCATTGCACGTTTTTGCAGTCATACGTGAACTCAGCAAGTCTGAATTTTGGAAAACTTTCTCATATCATTTTCTGGGAAAAGGACAAAAAAAAAAGAAGAAAAAGCGTGCATGTGTGTATGGGTGGGGGATTGGTTGATTTGTAAACTTGTCCTCTTAAGTACATCAGAATTAGGCAGTCAATCCTTTTGTTTGCATTTTTGTTGCATTGCAATGTCAAAAATACATGGATTTAGGTCTTATTGTTGCTGATTTCTGCAATGTTTACACTATTGCAGGAGTGCCGCCTCTTTTCTTAGAGCCTCTGAGTCAGCTGCATGCCTTTCCAACCCTGAAACGGAGAGCAGCACTTCAGAGCTCAAATTAGTCGATGATGTTAAAGCTGACAATGGACAGAGACAAGATTTCCGATTTCCTTTTGGAGATCGGTTTAGTCATCCATGGTTGAAAGGAGAAGGGAAACCTAAACAGAGGTCAGAGGCTAGGTACCACCATATTTTATTATTCATATAAATGTCATTATCATTTCATTCTTACCCGTTACACTGATCGTATATATTTTGTTCTTTTAGAATGGAAAGCCCATCAAAGGAAAGCAAAAAGCAAAACTTTCAAGCTAATCCCTTTCTACCAAAGATTACAATGGTTGGCATCTCAGCTGGAGATGGACAGATGAGCAAATCTAGTTTGAAGAAGACTATGGAAGATCTAACAAGAGAGTTGGAGCGGACAGATCAGGGAAATACCACTGATAGTGACAGTGACGACTTAAAAGTTGAAGAAAGAGATCCACTATTTGTTGCAAATGTAGGTGATTACTATTCTGGCTTGGCAAAGACTGGTTCAGCACGATGGGTTCGAGGAGGAAACAACTGAAAGAGACTCACTAATGGCAATGCTTATTTGGCAAGAATTTATTTATGACAGATGTAAAGTTAGCAATGCATTTTTTTTGACAGATCTCCTTGCAGGTCTAAGAAGGTAGATGCGCCATGTTGCATTCACAAAGGCTGTATGTAAAGAAATTAGATAAAGGGGTCTAGGTGATCCATTTGGTTGAGGTTTTAGAATCCATATGGCTTATAATTTTGAAAGTTGATTCCTTGTATAACGGAATAAGCATTATACGTTTTCATCTGAGCTTTATATTCAGCCTGCATTGTAAATAGGTGAAAGTCAAGGTTTTGTTGTGGTTTGCAGGTGTCTCATGTAAAGCTTGGACCCTTCGTTTTGTGTTAATTATGGGAATGCATCTTTTTATTGGGAACTCATTTCACTCAAAAATTGTGTTTAGGGAAATTTTTTTTGTAGCATATTAAAGCACTCTGCTACTGTTTTATCCATATTGCTCGTCAGATAACCCACTAAATATCCAAGAAGCAATTATGAGGTAAACCATTGACCCAAAATCGTTAAAGGGTAAGCTTACTAAGAAACTATGGAATCTGGTGTAGATTTCTGTGTTTGACCAGACCATTTAGGATGAGGGACACAACCACCCCCAAATGAAAAAAAAAAAAAAAAAAAAAACCCAAAGAACCGCGACCTTAATTTCTTTCCATTGCTTATTTGCTCTCATTTTGAGTCAACTATTTTTTTGATCAGTACTTGATTGGCTTTCTCACCGACTCGGTCTGCAATAGAGAAGAATTTTGGTTGCATGATACGAGCCGTAGTGACCACAGGTCGTATTCTATTCCATTTCTGGTAAAAAGAATTCCCCAAAATACACAATGATGGACAAGGCACAAACAATGGCCAAAAATGTGTCCAAGTGTGTTACTTCTTACGAGTCATATAGTCAGAGGCAAGAAGAAGAAGAAAGCACGTGGTGACATTGCTTACTGCTCCTCTTCCTGTCCTAGGGTGCCCCCCCCCCCCCCCCTCTTTCTCTATCTGTCAAAACCGAAACAGGGATTGAGAAAGGGAAAGATAAACTAAAGAAGAGTACATGGTGCATGGATAGTGGGGATGAGTTGCATACAGATTGTGATCTTTTGCTTTTCTAGTGACAATGAAGGTCTTCCTGCCAAACCCATAAAGCTTAAAGACCCCTCCCCTCTTTCTCTTCTATCCATTTTTCTTCCATCTTTTATTGCCAAACCCACATCAACAAGATTTGTGTGGTTGCATGATCCATGATGGCAAACAACAGTCAAATCATTTACCTTATCTACTCCATAAAGGCAGATAAAGCTATATTTTCAGAATATATTTTTTAAAATCTAATCTCAACCCAACTGAAAGGAGACCAACAAAATTTAGTCAAGGAGTATAGTCCTGCCGATATAATGATATTCAGAGCAAGGATCTTATTTGAGTCAATTCATATACTTCTTAACTTATTGTCACAATCTAATCCTACTAATGTACCAAAAATCTGTTCTATTATTAGTTGGAGACATGAGTAGTCCACTTTTTTATCTCAAAACACACATTTTGTCATGCACCAATGAATTAAACTTCCTTGCAGTTATGAGAATCATAAGTGCTATATCAGAGAAAACAGCAATACCCTAATGTGAAAATAGTGTAAAAGTAATAGGGAATGACTCCTGAGTAATGAGGACCGCGTCTTCAAATTTATAATGTCTTTCCTAAGTCCCCACCCTCTCAACCACTTGCATCAAGTCTATATATCATGCTTTGGATATTTTTTTTTTTTTTGTTAAACTACAAGTTAGAACCACTATATAAAAACTAGAAGCATTATTACATATAGAAATTAAGAGTAAGGTCAAACAATTGCAAATGAGCTGGTTTTGCCCTTTAATAATAAAAGGGTAGAAGAATGGGAAAACACCAAATTATTTGAATCAATATTCTTGAGAGTGTATAAATGTAAATAAAAAACCTCTTAACTCAATCATTCTACTACTAGTAACTAACCCAAAATTATCCTAAAATTAATTAAAGAATTCAGGAAGATTTATGGACCTCTCTACAGGAAATCAAAGGAATAGGGTTTGCATTGTGGGCGTGGTCCATGGTCCCTTATCATCATCGCTTATATTTAATTGTAAGTCTCCTATAAAGCAAAGCATCCCCCTCTATGCATGTTTCTTAATTATTCTAATAAAAGGCCCCCTTTCTCTCTCTTTTTCAATCATCCATTTGCAAATCACAATTTGGCAACTCATAAGACGCTTCTCAAAAGGGAGTATTCTTTTTGAGTAAAATACATTAATACTTTTCAACTTTTAATTATAATTACATATAGATCAATTAATATTTAAAATGTATAATCCGTTTCAAAAAATACCTTTTATTGGATATATAAGTGTTACCACTAATCAACCGTTAATATTTTTATTAATTTAATAACGTCATAATATTTTTAAGATAATCTTATTTTTCATTCATTTAAAAAGTGATCACTTTATAAATTATAATTTTTTATTTTTAAATTTTACTCTCTTATTAAAAAAAATTATCTTTATTTATATCTTGTCGACCGATCACCCCGTGGTGATTTATAAAAGAGAGTGTCATCAATCGATTTAAAAAAATATATATATTTTAAACATTTCATATTTAGATATTAACGCCATTTATACACTTCAAATGAACTATCCATTTGAATATTAATAGATCCACATAAAATTATTATCAAAAATTAAAAATATCAATTTATTTTTCCCTTTTATTTTCTTTTCTGCTTCCTACCGAAAAGAAGGAAAGGAAACCGAATATTATTACGTACGGATATGCCTTGTTCTTGCTTCTAGAAGCATATATTCTCTTTTTGTTTCTTATGTTATTCTCATGTCTATTTCTCTCTTTATTTTTTCATAAAATAATTGCGGATAGCCCTTTTTTTTGGGAGATTGGATTCTTTTTAACGCGGTTTTGTTATTCGCTATTTGTAATCCATCATACTCTTTTAACTTATCGTAAATGATCGAAACTCAAGATTATAATGGTTTTCTGTTTTCATCTCTTTCAGCAATCATTATTTTTTTTTTTTGAGCGCCTTGGTTCCCATTTCCAGTTTGTCTATTAAAGCCATAATTCATTGCATTTTATCATCACTAAATTCTATTCTCACACTTCCGGAATAAGAATTACAACAACAAGTAGAACGTTTTTTCATTTTGAATCACTGAACTCGAACTCTTTTTAAATTTAAATATTTATATGCTATTTGAACTTGATTGAAAATTACTACTTAATATCTAAAATCGATTATTAGCATTCATAAAAAATTCAAATAAAAGCCCGAACGTGAAATAAAAATAAATTCAAAATTAATTTTTCTTTTAATCAAATCGAATAATGTAAAATATCCGATTATAAAATAAATATTGTCATCCTTATCTCTATTCTTAAAATTATGTTATGTTTGTTTGAAAAATTCAATGGCCATCGAACTTGACCTTTTTTTCTAAAATATTAAAATCAGCACCACAAATAACATCAAATAATTCCTTTATAGGTTACTAAATGTTGAAAATTGAAGCATATATGTCCAAAAATAGCCAAATCATGTCTGATTTGATCGGATTAGAGATTTACATGTTATATGCAAAAAAATTGATTATTTGTAATTTTGATAATTATGTATCATACTCAATTTGTATAAATCACAGACTATTTCATATTTGTCATCACATTTATCTTTTATTATAAATTATGAGCATGGAATCTCCGTGCATAATATTAGCTGAAAAATTTGTCTAATATAACATTACTATAAGCTTAAGTTTATAAAGTTAAGCAACTATAAGACAAAGATTTACTAATATAAGTAGGATTGAAGGCAAAATTAAGCAATGATTTTATCAGCGTCCAAATATAAATCAATGACAGACGAATTCCCAATGTATTCGCACAAAAAAAATCCATACAAAAACGAAAATAAAGGTAGATAAAGTCACGTGCTTTGCCACATAAGCGGGATGACCCCAGAGCCCCTCTTTGCTGTAAAACCAAGTGTCAAGTCTCAAAGATTCCACAGCAGCAATTCACTGTGGAAACAGCGCACACCTGATCATCACCCTCCGAGAAAAATGATGAACGTAAACGGCGGGGGAGAAAAAAAAAAGTTTCGATACTTTTCACTCACACAGTACCTCCGAATCATCGACCGTTAAAATGCAAAGATTCCAGCGCAATCTGAACGAATCAATAAGCATCCCGTTAAAAAAATGACCCAACCAATGTTTAACGGTGCAAGATCCCTCACTAAAAGAAGGTTACACAATAGGCAAGCAACAGAGGAACAACAACTTTCTTTTTCTTGCAGGATGGGCCCACCAAGTCACGAAGGCAAGTGCCACGTGGGGTGTATTCGCACGGCAATGACTCGCCTACGACCAGGGAGGTGCACCACTTCTCCGATGAGGATGCGTGCAGCGTGCCAAACAACTGCTTTTGCATTGAATTCCCATATCGAAAGAGAGGACCCCAAGCGGTGAGCCGGTCGTCAATGTTTGAGTGGATTCTAGGGAGAGATAAGGATTTTTGTGGGCCTTGTGGACCCCGCCCTAAGTTGCTGGCCCTGAAATTCTCATTTTACACGCGCCGCCAAGAGAGTGGCACTCTCAACGACGTTTACACAGTGCTGAAAGCACTGTAGCAACGACAAGTCTGAGAATTGCAATGCGAAAACCGCAAACATCACACGCTCTTCACCATTGCGTGAATTGCAGTCATGATGTACCAATACGAGTATTTGTACAATGTCCTTCGATCTCTATTTTATTTTATTGGATTAAAAGTGAACTCATTTATATATTTCCAAGAAGCAAACCAAACTTTATTAATTACATGTGCCTATTAAGATATTGTACAATATTTACTTTTCAGTAGAATCAAATGTTATATATATATTCTCTTTTCTTGACTAGGGTACAACCTAATGTACCGAAAAAAAACTAGGGTACAACCCAAATTTATGTATTAATTAAAATGTATTAAATCTAGATGCAGAGGAACAAGAAAAAGACACCTGCCACTCACCTATAATTTTCCTTTATGTGGTGATAACAAATATAAAATTCAACATTTACCAAACTATTTTAATTACAACCAATTAATTATTATGAAAAAAAGTAGAATTATGGACATTAATATGGCTTTTCGTGCATGTATGTATTCACAAATATTCAAAAAGGTTTTTTTTCTTTGGAAAATTCAAAATCTCATACAATTATTCAAAAAGGTTAATAAGAAAAATTTTAACAAAATATCGAATAGAATTCATTTAAATTGATAGTTAATACATTGAAAAAATGATTATCCTTTCTCAAATCATAAGAATACTAAAAGAAAAACATTCAAATGAATAATAAAAAATCAAACAATACAAATTATCATCTTTTATTGATGTAGTTTTTTTTTTAGTTATCAGCAAATAAGTATATTTTAAGATTACAATATTAGATAATATTTTCTTTTAATATATTACTATTCATACATTAATTATCAATAATTGTATTTAATATATATAAAAAAATGACCCATTTTCCTTTTCAGTCCGGCCATTGAATACACTAATAGCCCAACTTCAAGGCAACAGTTCGAAATTAGTCCAGTTGCAGACATGCAACGACAATATTCGCGAGTGCACATTGGAGTGATTATGCGCCCTTTAAGGGAGCGATGAGTCCCGAAGATGTCACCGAAGAAAACACAGTACCCAATTAGATTTCGAGTACAAAATTGACGAAGCAGAGCGAGTAGGATAATTTGGAAGCATAGGAAGCATCCCCCTTACGACTGCCACATTGCGCTGGCCCCCCGCCCCGCCCCCCCCCCCTTTTGACATTTTCACAAAGTCAAAGAAAAAGCAAAAGTGGGGAAATTAAAACCCATGAACCCCAAAAGGCCAAAAAAATAATAAAGAAAGAAAAATCACTATTTCCCTCGCCTTTTGTTTTGCTGGATGGAATACACATCTTTCTTTTTTGTTTTTCTTTTTTCATGTATAAATAATTAAGAATTACCAAGTCAGTGCACAACCATTTCCTCTCTCTTCTTACTCCGTCTAATAGTTTTATGCTTCTTTTTCTTTTTTTTGTATCTTTTCTCTCTCTAATATTGTTTCTTTCTTTCACACCTAAAAGAAAGTCAGCGCCGTCCTTTCTGCCTTCTCTGCCTGTCTCTCCTTTCTGCCCAATTTGCTTCAGAAAACGCAGAGTCAAGATTGGGTTTTTGAAAGTTTCTAGGTTGATTGGGGTTCTGGAAATGGCTGAGGATTGGGATCTTTATGCAGTGGTGAGGAGCTGTTCGTCTGCTGCCAATACCACCGCCACAGCAAGCAATGATTTCACGAATGAGAACGGTAGTAGTTGTCGTGAGGACCCTTTGGCTTGCTTGGCTTCTTTGAAGTTTGAGGAAGAAGATGACCTGTTTTCATTTCCTAATCTTTCACAGCTTAGGAAAAGTGGTTCTTTGCAAGATTCTTACAAGCCCTTTTTGCCATACGCCGACCCCACCACCACCAGCACTAATCAAGGTATAGATCCCAGCTCTTCAAGTTCTGTTCCTGGAGGATCTAGTGGCCAACATCATCAGCATCAAAGGTTGAAACAGCAGCAGGAACAACCCACCACCACCAGCATCGGGATTAGCCCTCCATTGACCCCCACCTCCGCTCCTATTTTTGCTTTTGGCCAATCTGGAAACCAGCAACCACCGCAACATGTACAGGAACAACCACAACCGCAGCAGCAAAATCCATTACACCGACAGCATCAGCTGCAACAACGGGTTCAACAGCAAGAGGGTCAAAGACCTGCTGCTATCCTTCCTTTACGGAACATGAATTCTCAGGCTCCAAGATCAAGAAAGAGGTAAACGGCTGGGTCTTGTTAACTTGTGTATTCAGTTTTTGGTTTAAACGATTGAAGCTTTGCAGCATTTCCCTGACTAAAAATCCTCCATTTTTCTCGTCTTGCAGGAAGAACCAGCAGAAGAGAACCGTATGCCATGTAGCAGTAGATAATTTGTCATCAGATCCGTGGGCATGGCGTAAGTACGGACAGAAGCCCATCAAAGGCTCCCCCTATCCGAGGTTAACTTCCGTACCCTTCGATGTTTCTTTCATTACTTTTTCTTTTGCCTTTTTTTTTAAAAACCAAAATCCTACTATTTGTACCAAACAGTGTCTGAAGATGAATATTTTTGGTTTCTTCAGAAACTACTATAGGTGCAGCAGCTCGAAAGGGTGCGCAGCAAGAAAACAAGTGGAGCGAAGCAATTTCGATCCCAACATCTTTATTGTTACCTACACGGGCGACCACACGCACCCTAGGCCCACCCATCGGAACTCTCTCGCTGGCAGTACTCGAAACAAGCTATCAACCATTCAAAAGGCCGCAAGCAAAGATTCTGCCCCGGAAGCCTTGCCTAGTGCTTCTTGCTCCTCTCCTCGCTCCGCCACGAGCCTCTCTCCCACAACCCCACTTTCAGCTCCTGAAGACGCCGCCGCTCCCCAACACAACACTGATGATATTAATGGAGGTGAAGAAGAGAGCGTTGACATGACTCTTGAAACGGCTCTGGATGGAGAAAGCGATGAAGATGATGACCCTCTGATTCCCAACGATCATGTAGATGAAGATCTCTTCAAGGGACTGGAAGAACTCGTTGGTGGTGCTGACGCTGGGAGTACTAGTAGTGGATTAGGAACCAGCCCGGCCTTTGGTGATGACTTTCCTTCTTGGGGCAGTGGTAACTCCACCGCCGCCGCTGGTGGTGGCTGCTAAACGGATTTTCTTTTTAATTATTGGTATTATTTTTGTATACTAAATATATAATAGTATAAAAATTTTTTTGGTTGGGTACAGAGAAGGAATACTCGGATTTTATGTAACTTCCCCCTCCTTTCTTTTTTTTTTTACCTCTCTCCAACAAAAATACAGAAAGAGAAAGCCTATTTTCCACCTTCAATTCCGTATATAACATTATAAGAATCCTATGCATGCAGTTTCATTTTTAAGGGCAAAAGTTATTAGATCCGATGTAGAGTCACAATTCTCCTATAATGAATCCAGTTCGAGTTTCATTACAATCTGATTCTCTGCACCTGATCATGAATGATAGGCACAATCTGAAATTCCCATGTCGGTTTGGTTGTAATTGCATGGTCGTAGCCAGCTTTGATCCAGTACACATTGGAAAAGAACCTTGTTATTGCCTGCTTTTTGGTTAATTACAATAAAATAAACCATCTGGGACAGTATGATTATCACTAATCATAATTTAACTTTAAAGCTAATTTTTTTAGGAATCCATTCATTCTGTTTGATAGAACAATAAATGTATGATGTAATTGAAACAGATGTTTATTAATAGTTGTAATTAAGCATTTCCTTTTGCAACATAAAATAATTGTCTACATTTGGTAATTGTTAAATGTTTTAAACTGTTTAAACAATAAACTAACACCGAAGAATTAGTACAATAATTGAAACAATATGCAATTAGCATCCTGCTTAACTATAATTAGCAAAAAAAAAAAAGTCTCTGCGTCCTCTAAATGTGATTTACTGCTCCTTTTCTCTTTAGACTTTACTATGATTATTAAATTTCCGTTTTAATTGGGAGTTGGGACAGTCAATTGATAAAATGACAGTTGTCGGAACCGCAAAAGGAGGGGGCCTTCACTTCAGACCGTGAAACCAAGTGCGGCTTGGATGCCCTTTATCACGAGACAAAGGCAAGATCCTTTTCTTGTCTGTTCACACGGTGGACTTTGCTAGTGGGTTCCAAGGTCAAATATTTTTTTAATTATAGATGCAAGAGTTGGTCAAACATATTTTATTCACCTACAACTATTATAATTATTTAAAAAGGCGGAGAGAATATAGTAGTAGTTTAATTCAATAGGCAAATAAAGTAGTAGTATCTGAGTAACTGTGAAGAGTAGTGCAGTTTATAATTATTGAATTCTCAGCATCCTAGAAAAATTCGTGGATCATGCTCATGACTCATGGGTGAGGTAGCTTGAGAATCTAATGATGTTAAAAAAAAGAAGGGGGGTGAGGGTGCAAGTTGTTAGGGCAATGTTATCTTAATCAAGGTATTTAAAGGAAAGAATGTGACCAAGGCAGCCCTTTTCCTTGTGGCAGCCCTAACGGGTCTTATTCTTTGTGCAATAAAAAGGGGGAGCAATTAATGAAAAGAATTTTTTAAATGTGGGTATATGACGTAAGAAGCTTGATTTTTGTTTTCTTCCTATATCCAATTTTGTTCATCCATAAACAACTCAAGATTTGTTCTTCATTCATGAGTGATATATAGACTTGAATTTTGTCTGTTTTGATCCTTTTAATTTATAATTTTTCTAGATTTTATTGAATTATTGATTAAATATTTTAATAAAACATTGTTTGCTGAGTTTTTCTAATTAAGGTTTACACAATATATATGTATATATATATTGACAGTGGGAAATAGCGTAAACAAGTCAAAATATTATCTTAAAATTAGTCATATTGTATGATTCATATTTGACATTTCGCACTGTATATGAAGTTTATTACAGCCTTGCACCGATGCAGAGATGTATTATTTTAATTTAAAAATACTCTGTCCTTGAAGATAAAATAATAGCACACCAGCTATAGATGAAGAAAACAAGGCATTGCTCTAAATAAACAAATTATACATTCAACCGACCAGTATGACAGCAGTCATAATTAATGTGCAAAATGTTCATTGAATGATGGATCCATTAACTTATTAATCAGTAAGTCTTTGGAGTGTCACGTGCATATATATAAGATCATTCGGGTCATTAAATTCTAAAGGAGACTTAGAAATTGAAATTCATATTTGTTATCATTACGTTACAATACACTAAATGAGGTTGTAACAATTTTTATTTGCAAATTTAGCAATACAAAAGTAAGTTTTTCTTTTTTGTCCTTAGTTAAGAAAACTATTGATGCCAAAAAGGAATATTGTTGTTGCTGAAAGATTGATGACAATTAAGTTTTGACTTTTGACTATGAACTTATCTTTTTTATTTATTTATAAACAATAGAAAATAAGCACACTTATAAGAGGACGAAAAGAGTATAAATCATGTTCAAACAAATAGCCGTATGCCTAATGCAGGAACATTAAAAAATAGCACATTCTCGTAAATATTATGCTTGAAAGGGGTTTTTTAACTCAGAAAATTTTATTCGGTGCAAATGGAGATTAATATAAGATAAAAAAAAAACAATGACATCATTCATACGTCTGATTTCATCATAGGGTTTCTCAAAAGTGTGCACATTTCCAATGGAAAAATCAATTCAAAAGGCAGTCAAATACGTATTAGAATTCAACTTTTCATTGCAAAGGAAAAAGCAAGTCAAAATACGTTGTCAAGTCGAGGATAATTCGATTGCAAGATCTACTTGGAAGATGTTTTTGAAGCTTCCTCTTCATTGTTTTCTCATCCCTAAAAGAGTGGGAAAAGATGATCTCTTCGTATCATTTGTAGGGCTGATATTGATATTGGAATTCCACCCAAGCCGATGTAAGGCCCATTTGATTCCTTTCAGTGGCCTCTTGGTAATTTATTGGGCCACTCTTTGTTTCCCCTTTCACTAATATGAGCTTTTCTGTGTTTTGGCCCAAGACCCTTATTGGCCGGACTTAATACAAAAATTAGAAGCCCTTAAAGAACACAGATTAGAACGACGTCGGATTATCGCTGCAACAGCAAGACTCATTGAACCTTCATCAGGAGAATCCTAATTCCAAACCGTCTGTTTGTTGGTCCACACGAAAAACAGTCGGCCGAGATTGATTGGTCGTATGGTTTCGCTACACAGGATTCAACCATCGTCTAACTCTATTACTCTGCAACACCCTCTTATGGTACCAGTTCTTCTTCTCCCAACTGAGAGTCGGAAGTGAAAGAGAACACCCGAAAGAAGTGGGGTGATCCGGTGCTCTGCAGAATCTGACCAAAAAATGTTCCTGCGATTGATCTCGCGGCCGTTGCTGGCGAAGGTGAAAGAGACGACGGGGATCGTCGGATTAGACGTGGTCCCCAACGCCAGGGAAGTCCTGATCGGTCTATACACCAAGACCCTAAAGGAGATCCAGGCCGTTCCCGAGGACGAGGGCTATCGTAAG
This sequence comes from Theobroma cacao, assembly GCF_000208745.1. Taxonomy (NCBI): domain Eukaryota; kingdom Viridiplantae; phylum Streptophyta; class Magnoliopsida; order Malvales; family Malvaceae; genus Theobroma; species Theobroma cacao. The sequence goes on from NC_030852.1 coordinate 29,269,710, forward strand.
GCCGTGGAGAGCTTCACACGCCACCGTTTGAAGGTCTGCCAAGAAGAAGGCGACTGGGAAATGATCGAGAAGCGCCTCGGATGCGGCCAGGTCGAGGAGCTAATCGAAGAAGCGCGTGACGAGCTCACTCTTATCGGGAAAATGATCGGTTCGTACTATGGCATTTCTTTTTTTTCCTTTTATTTAAAAGATTTTTTAGGTAAATGTCATTTTAGGGTTTTAGATTGCTAAAACTTTAAAGTTGTAGACTTTGGAGGTGAAGAAGCTCTAGAGTAGGCGATATACTAGCGATTGGGTCAGTTGGCTTAATGATTGGTTCTGTTTTTCTTTTAGAAAATCTGGGTCTACTAAAGCTGGTTATTTCATTGCTTGTCCAAGGCTGCCTACGGAAAATCAGAAATCTTTTTAATAAGAAAACTTGTGCAAGGATTGCTTGACCATAATTTAACAATGGGGATTGGAATGAATTGATGCTGAAAGTAGTATAGGAATCAACTTGTTTCCAGCTGAGATTATTCAGGTCGGGGGCAACAGGGGTTGCCTGGTTATGGAAGGGGATATATTAATACATACAAGAAAAAAGAGACCAATCTTTTCCATAAGGTTAACATGTTTAAATTAGTTCATATTAATCATTTTTATCTAAGCAGTGAATTGCATGTTCATCGATCAGCGCAATCTTCAAAACTTGCTTTATTTAAATGTGAATTGGTACTTCATTGGTGCTACTCTGATGTTATGACATGTTGTTCTTCTGGATGCTTTGCTTGTCCTTATACTTTCAATTGTGTTGGTTGTTTTGCTTATACCCTTCATAGAGTTAGTTTCTGGTAACTTTTACTATTTCATAATTTGTCATGGTGTTTGTTTTTAGTCAGACCCGTCAACGAATCTGGTCTACTGTAAGCCATGTCAGCAATATTTTTTTTAATATTTTGCTGCCAAACATTTTCACTAGTCTGGTATTAGTTGACACTTTCATGGTTGTTTGATGTGCTTTGAGCTGTTCTCAAGTTTCCACTGTCCAGTAAAGCTTCCCTCTGTTGCTAGTCTATGATTAAAAGTAATTGCAAGAAAATTTTTGATATCTTGCATTTTCTTAGTAATGATATGCATTCCATATTATGTTGGGTTGCAGAGTGGGATCCCTGGGGTGTTCCAGATGACTATGAATGTGAGGTTATCGAAAATGATGCTCCGGTTCCCAAGCATGTACCTCTACACCGACCTGGTCCTCTCCCTGAGGAGTTCTACCAGACATTAGAAGCTGTTTCTAAGAAGGATGCACCTAAAGTCACCTCTGGGGAGCCACAGTTAAAGGAGTAGCATGTTGCAGGCAGTTGGCTGGAGGCATTTAGGGTTTCGGAGTTGAGATTGCATTTTTCTTCTACACCGACCTGGTTCTCTTGTTTATGCTTGTTAATCTTGTATTGGGCCTGTTTGGTTGATGGATGGAGTTTTAACCTAAGACAAAGGCTGGAACAGTTCAGTTGATAATAATGTTGACATTCCAGGGGGTCACATAAATTTTGTCCTCCCGGCTGTGTTTCCTGCATTCTTCTGACTTTTACATGTGTATTTTTTTTTCCATCAGAAACTTGATACTGGTAATGACATGATTGTGATGATTTCACGATCACTTTAGACGTTATTAGATAATTTTGATTGAAACGTGAAAGGAAAAGAACATTTTTGGGAAAATCTTTTGCTGATTTATATTTCTTATTTCAAAGTTTAGTTGAATTTACAACCCACAAGGAATACTTCTGGCCTCTTGACCTTCATCATCTTTGGCAAACAAAAGTGAATTAATGATTCGTCTCAACCAAAGGACAGCAACAGAAGTAAGTGGAAAAGCTGTGCACGTAATAACTCGGTCTGCAAGGATTGTGTATGAAACTATGAATAGAAAAACAGGTTTAGATCATTGCCTGTGAGACCGGGCAGAAAATAGGGTAAAGTGCATGGTTCTTCAAAACTAACAGCCTCTACATGAGCACTCTCCCTTTCTAAATGAATGTAAGCGGTTACCCTCTCTTACAATTATTTCCTTATCAACCAGATGTGTTACAAAATTTATAAAGTTATGGCAATTTCTGCAAATACTATTATTCTTAATTATATATATCGGAATCTTGGAAGGGGTATTTAGAAGACCAAATGCAACTGCTAACTTCTCACTGTGATAGTACGAGTCTCCAATTCCCATGCCTTGATATAGATATCTGTGACTCTTAATCTCAGCGTCAATCGATTCTATTTTCTCATAAATTTCATTTATCTGTGGATGTGATCTTTCACCTGCTACAAAGAGATGAACTTTGTTTCTGATCTGCACCCAGCTCTGGCTAGGATTCTTCCTCAACTGTTTTTCTCTCATCAGCTTGCGAGTCTTCTCACCAAAGTCATGTCTACCGGAGTCATCGTACAAGTTCGCTAGCAGTATATAGAATGCTGGATCGGATGGGTCAAGTTCAAGGCCTCGTCTTGCCATATCCTCTGCCAGAGGTATATTTCTATGTGCTTTGCAGGCTCGCAGTAGTGTCTTGTATATGGAAGCATCTGCTCTGAAGGGCATAGTTTGTACCACTTCCATAGCCTCCTCTAGGCGGCCACCTCGACCCAGTATATCAACTAAGTGAACATAGTGGTCCAGCTGTGGCACTATATCATGTACTTCTCTCATGGATTGAAAATACTCAAGACCAAGGTCAACTAATTTACCATTATTGCAAGCTGAGAGCAATAACAAGAACGTAACAGAATCAGGTCTAACTCCAGCTAACCTCATATCATCAAAAGCAGAGAGAGCAGAGGAAATAGACCCAATTGATGCCAATCCAGAAATCAACCCATTCCATGAAAATATATCTGGCACTGTTATCTCCCCAAAAGCTCTTTGTGCGTCACATATGCATCCACATTTGCCATACAAATCAACTAGGCCATTTGCTACTGAAACCCACCTGCCCAAACCAGATTTCATAGAATGACAGTGAAGTTGCTTTCCAGTCACCAATGTGCCCAAGTCTGCAGATGCAGATAGGAAGCTGGCCATGCTAAATGCATCAATCTTGATATCATCATTATACATATCAGTGATAATGTGCAATGCCAACTCATGGTGACCCATTTGATTTATCCTTGAGGCTAAACTAGTGTATGTGATTGCATCTCTGTGACTCATCATATGAACTACTTGCCATGCATCGTCTAGCATCCCCAATCCAGCATAAACATCTGTAAGAGCATTCTGAACAGCAATGTCTTTATACAAATTTGTTTTAATAACATGTCCATGTAGCATTAACGTCTGAGGAAGCAATTTTGCTGCATTGAAGGACCCAATAATACTAGAGATGGTAAAAGAATTCGGTTGCACTCCTGCTGCTCGCATCTCCATAAATAAGTGAAAAGAATCTTGTTGAAAACCATGTTCAGCAAAACCTGCAATCAAAGAGGTCCAAGAAATGACATTGGGTAAGCTGATTCCTCTAAACACTCTCAAGGCATCTTTTATTTTATCCGAGCATTTGACATACATGGTGACAAGTGCATTTCCAACATTAACATCATGCTCCAAACCAGCCACTACCACCCTTGAGTGAATCTGTTCCCCTAATTCTAGAGACAACATTAATGAGGAAACATTCAGTATGCTTGAAAACGTAAAATTATTAGGTAAAATTCCAGAGATTCTCATCTCACGAAATGCAGCTATAGCCTTTCGAAACATGAAGTTTTGAGCAAACCCAGAAATAACAGCTGTGCATAACAAAGTATCATATTCAGATGTCAAATTTGAGACCTTTATAGCATCTTCCATCCTTTGACATCTTGCGTACATATCAACTAAGGCCGTTTTCACCACCACATTCAACTTCACTCCCCGCAACAACATATGGGCATGAACCAACTTTCCATATTTTAAACCAAGAACATTACATACTCCCAAAAGTTTCACAAAAGTAAATTCATTTGGAGGAACCCCAGCTTCAACCATATCAACATAAAGTAACAAAGCCTTACTCCATCTCTGAGCTTGAACAAATGAAGAGATCATCGTTGTCCAAGAAACCGTATCATGATTTCCCACATAAATAAACAACTTATAAGCTTCACCGGTAAAATTAAACTTGGAGTAAAAATCAAGTAAACCGCTGACCAAAATTGGGTTCTGCTCAAACCCTTGCTTTATCATATAAGCTTGAATACAAGTTCCATACTGAAACTCTCCTAAAGCAGAACATGAACGTAGCACACTTGACAGCGTAAACTCATTCGGGCGTTGCCCAGAAATTAGCATAGAATCGAAAAATTCAAGAGCACAATCATGGTTTCCCCTCTTGACATAAGCTGATAGAATTCCACTCCAGGACACGACATCTTTAAACGGCATTTCGTCGAAAAAGTGGCGTGCTTTGTCCACTCCCAAACATTTGGCGTAAAGGGACAACAGGTTGTTGTTCAAATAGAGATGGTCTTGAAGACCCAGTTTTACTATAGGACAGTGAACAGATATACCTTCTTTTAAAGAGTTGGAATTGCAAAATGACAGTACCCTTGAACAGGTTTCTTCTAAACGGGTTACTTCGTTTCCCTTGATGATCCTGCTTCCTGTCTTGCAAAGCATTTCTTTTTGCCTATTAGTTTTTGCTGCACCCCAAGAGACGACTGCAAACAATGATTAGAGACTTCTGTCAAGGTAAAATGTCAGGGAAGGCGAGATTTTGATGGAGTTTTTTCAATAAAAAATATTAGGAAACTCACATGCATTATATATGTATAAATAACTTTTACAATTCATAAAATTTAATTATGTAATTGAATACATCTTATTACAAAAATAGATTACTACTTTTTAGATAACAATCAATCTTCTTTTGTCATTTGATAATAGTATTCTCTTTCCAAGTCTAAGACACATAAATCCCAATACATGTTTTACTATTCATTGACATGAACATCTGAGCAATATAAATCGTAAAATTAAAAAAAACTAGGATGGTGTCGTAGCTATGCTACAAAAAAGATTACAGAAAATATTGATTATGTTAGAGTTGATTTTAATTTGGTACCTTTAAAAGAGTTTGTAGAGAAAGTAATATTGTAATAGTCAACTACATGAATGTCCAGTTTTTACTGATAGAGGAAAAAATAAACTAGTATTAATTGAAAATAATTATTTATTCTGATTTTAATTACCGAAACTTGCACCTATATATATGATTATAAAACAATAGAATATTAAGAAATGAGAGAGTATATAACATGTACTATTGACAGATTAAGATAAACAGTTATACAATATAAGACAACCATATAATATAAAGATCCTATCAATATAAACTAATTATTAATTTATAATAATATATTTTTTATATATAAACTGAATGGCTAAAGATTGTCAAATTTAATTAATTTATTTGTTCAATAATTACTATGTGCTATGTATATTAAGAAATGAATAAACTTTCTTGACTTTTTTATTTTGTTCAATGAATTGGATGAATATTTATTGAAATTTAAACATTCATATATAAAATAGATGTCTAAATACTATGAATTCAGGTTCATGTAGAATAAGAGGATATAAACAAAAAATAATATTAAATTACAATTGATAAATATTAAATGAATCTATATTCTAACTATTAAAAATTAAAAATTATTGTTTTCAAGTATTTTTTAACTGAAATAAATAAAAATAAAAAAACCTTTCAAATGTAAAAAAACAATGCAACTTTGACATAAGGTGTAAAAAAAAATAATTTAATTGAGAATAAAAACTAATTGACCCAATTAGTTATTCTATTTAAAACAAGATTTATCCAAAAAGACGATAATCCTATTAAAGATTGTTAAATGTATAATAAACTATTAAGAAATGAGAAAGTATATAACCTATACTATTGATAGATTAAAATAAACAGTTGTAGAATATAAGACAACAGTATAATGTAAAGATCCTATTAATATAAAATAGTTAGTAATTGCTAGTATTATATGTTTTTTATATATAAAATGAATGGCTAAAAGTTATCAAATTTAATTAATTTATTTATTTAATGATGACTGTGTGCTATGTATACTGAGAAATGAGTAGACCTTTTTGACTTTTTTATTTTGTTTAATGAATTGGATGGATGTTTATTAGAATTTAAGCATTCATATACAAAAAAGATGTATATATACTATAGATTCAAGTTGATGCAGAATAAGAGAATATAGACGAAAAATAATATTAAATTATAATTGATAAATATTAAATAAATCTATTTTATACGCATTAAAAATTAAAAATTATTGTTTTCAAATATTTTTTACTAAAATAAATAAAAGGAAAAAAGAAAAAAAAACCTTCAAATGTCCAAAGCAATGTAGTTTTGACATAAGGTGTAAAAAAAAATTAATTTAATTAAGAATGACAAATGTCAATTAATTGACCCAATCAATTATCCTACTTTTATATAATGAATTGGATTGATATTTATTGAAATTTAAACATTTAAGTATAAAAGAGATATCTATATACTATAAATTCAGGTTCACGTAGAATAAGAGAATATAGACAAAAAATAATATTAAATTGTAATTGATAAATATTAAATGAATCTATATTCTAAGCATTAAAAGTTAGAAATTATTATTTTTAAGTATTTTTTATTAAAATAAATAAAAGTAAAAAAATAAATAAAAAAAACCCTTCAAATGTCAAAAACAACTTATTTTTAACATAAGGTGTAAAAAAAATTAATTCAATAGAAAACGAAAGGTAAAAAAAAAAAGAGTTCTAATTTGATGACACTTGTCATTCAATTGAAGACTCAATTGAAAAAAATTAAAAGAAATTGAAACATCCTACTTTTATATATATTTTAAGTATAAACGAGATATTTATATACTATAGATTAGGGTTTATGTAGAATAAGAGAATATAGACAAAAAATAATATTAAATTGTAATTGATAAATATTAAATGAATCTATATTCTAAGCATTAAAAGTTAGAAATTATTATTTTTAAGTATTTTTTATTAAAATAAATAAAAGTAAAAAAATAAATAAAAAAAACCCTTCAAATGTCAAAAACAACTTATTTTTAACATAAGGTGTAAAAAAAATTAATTCAATAGAAAACGAAAGGTAAAAAAAAAAAGAGTTCTAATTTGATGACACTTGTCATTCAATTGAAGACTCAATTGAAAAAAATTAAAAGAAATTGAAACATCCTACTTTTATATATATTTTAAGTATAAACGAGATATTTATATACTATAGATTAGGGTTTATGCAGAATAAGAGAATATAGATAAAAAATAATATTAAATTGTAATTGATAAATATTAAATGAATATATATTCTAAGCATTAAAAATTAGAAATTATTGTTTTTAAGTATTTTTATTAAAATAAATAAAAGTAAAAAAACAAAAAAAAAACCCTTCAAATGTTAAAAACAACTTATTTTTGACCTAAGGTGTAAAAAAAATTAATTCAATAGAAAACGAAATGTCAAAAAAATAAAAAAGAGTTATAATTGAACGACACTTGTCATTCAATTAAAGACTCAATTGAAATAAATTGAAAAAAATTGAAACATCCTACTTTTATATATATTTTAAGTATAAAAGAGATATCTATATGCTATAGATTCAAATTCATGCAGAAAAAGAAAATATAAATAAAAAATAATATTAAAATATAATTGATAAATATTAAATGAATCTATTTTCTAAGCATTAAAAGTTAAAAATTATTGTTTTAAGTATTTTTTATTAAAATAAATAAAAGTAAAAAATAAAAAAAAACCCTTAAAATGTCAAAAACAACTTATTTTTTACATAAGGTGTAAAAAAAAATTAATTCAATAGAAAATGAAAGGTTAAAACGAAAGGTCAAAAAAATAAAAAAGAGTTCTAATTGAATGACACTTGTCATTCAATTGAAGACTCAATTAAAAAAAATTGAAAAAAATTAAAACATCCTACTTTTATATATATTTTAAGTATAAAGGAGATATCTATATATTATAGATTTAAATATATGCAAAATAAGAGAATATAGATAAAAAATAATATTAAATTATAATTAATAAATATTAAACGAATCTATTTTTTAAGCATTAAAAGTTAAAAATTATTATTTTAAGTATTTTTATTAAAATAAATAAAAGTAAAAAACAAAAAAAAAACTCTTCCAATGTAAACAACAACTCATTTTTGACATAAGGTGTAAAAAAAATTAATTCAATAAAAAATAAAAGGTTAAAAAAAGAAAAAAGAGTTATAATTAAATGACATTTGTCATTCAATTGAAGACTCTATTAAAAAAATTGAAAAAAATTAAAACATTCTACTGTTATATATGTTATAGATATATAATTGTTCCTTTTGGATACCAAATAAATAACCTACCTTATGGTTTGAGAGGCTCAACTATGTTCGTCGAGACTCCAATAAACTTATTTATATTTTCAAATATACCTCTCACAATTTTATAAAATACAATTCGCATTGTATAAAAAATTTATTAAATAAATCTATATTACCACTTCACACTTGTACAACATGCTCGTGTATTGTAAGACACCTCGTCGCCTTAAATCTTGGAAACTTGTCCTTATGTTCTCCTGGATGCCTGCCTACCGCAATACACAACTCATCATTGAAACAGTTGTATTACATACTTCCTTTGATAACTTATTTAAACAGATAGAATTAAATAAGTGTAAAAAAAGTTTTTAAAAGAGAAATACAATAAACTAATTAAGATCTCCCCGATGATAAAAAAAAAAAAGGATCTCCCCTATAAATGACAAAGCAAAGCAAATAATTAATTTAAAAGAATAATCATTCAAATTGTATCAAGGATTTATTTAAAGCAATTATTGATAAGTAAAGAGCCAAAATTTTAATTTGTTAAATATGCTACTTGGTGTTATATATGTGCCCATAGATTTTTAATTAAATTAAAAAAAATATGTGATGTGTGTGTATATATAATATCAATATAACCTGTAAAGGTCCCAAAATACAGAAAAAAAAAAAAGAAAAAACTTTTGCTTGCATTAAATTTTAAAAGATCAGTTGGAGAGAAGGGTAATGTACATTCCTCTGCTGCAAAAGCTTGAGCATCAATAATTAGGGAACTATGAAAGTAGGAAGTAATTCTTTGGAAGTGAATCTTGTGCTTAAGCGGGCAAGGACCTTTCTCTTTATGGGATACTATATCAGACATTGTTTCAAAAAGCAACGTTGTTTAATTGCTTAAAAGTGCAAGCTTCTGCAAATGCTCTAATCATGTGCCTTGTACCTTTCTTTACAAAATGGACCCTATAAACAATTTCAAATAAAACTAAAAAAAAAAAAGGAAATTCATATTTTAGATAAGCTTTAAGTCAATTCTCTAATCAAATTATTTTTATATGTCGGCCGGTTCAACACCTAGATGAAACTTCCTTGGAACCAGAAGTAGAATTAAAGCGAATCGACCTTTGATTATGGAAACTTCTTCGGTGTTACGAGTTATGACCATTATAACATAATGGAAATTTCCTCCTCTTGGTGTCCATTGTCATGCTCATGGAAACTTCGTTGATCACATTGAAACTATCAAGGAAATCTTCGTGGTGAATAGGCCAAAACGATGAAACCATAATAAGGTTTTTGAAATGTAAATTCTAAATTATGGCTATAATATCATAACCATAATATAGGGCAATATATTCCGATAATTATTTCAATAGTTTCCAGGCAATTATTGGATCCAAGTTACAGTATTGTTTCAAAAGTGAAGGGCAGTTCAAAAACCTCTTTTCTTTTTATTGCTTAGCGAACTTTACCGTACTTGGAAGCATGGAATATGTAGCAAATGATTATACAACCGGATTGGGATTGAGCCAGTGGTGCTATTCGCTTTTGCGGTTTCCATCCTTTTCTTTTTTTTTTAATAAAAATTTTAATATTAAAAATATATTAAATAATAGAAAAATGTTTTACTGGTTAGAATTTAGATTAACAATCAAGAGAGTATGAGAATGAATGTTGTCATTTATAAAAGGAAAAAAGAAAACCAAAAAACTTGATTTAGTCAATTGAAAATTCAATCAAATTGATTAACGATTCAACAAGAAAGTAGATTGGTTGAACTTTTTGATGATTTGGTCTCTAATCAAATTGAACATGCTATCAATTTTCAGTTCAATCTATTTAATCTGTTTCTCTAACATTAATATATGTTAAAGAAATTCATATTTTTATTTTCAAATGTAAAACAGTCAAATTACTAGTAAACTACTTGAATTTGACTTGATGAACTTATTATTGTTGAGTCTAGTTTAAGTTTGAGTTACTTGAGTCATGATTCAATTTGAATTTAAGTTTTATAATACTCTACTTGGATAATCAATGAATTTTGTTTAGTTTTTGAACTTTTAATAATATTTAAGCTTAAGTGGAGTTTTGAACTTCTTTATTAAAGAGATAATAATCGTACTAATCAATTAAACTTAATGCCCAAGCACCAAAAAAAACAAAAAACTCAAGTCTAATTTTGCATCAGCTTGACTTTTTGCATCAGCTTGACTTCATTTATAACGGATCTTATATTAGTGAGAAATTAAATGAATCTTAAATTTATAAATTAAAATCTTTGTCCACCTATTAAGTATTTTTTTTGAATTAAAAAATGTCTCCATGATAAATAATATCATATCAAAGTTGAGGTAGATCTTTACTTTTTTAAGAGATCAATAGAATCTCATGACTAATCTTCTCGTGAGAGATATTGAAGTTGAAATAATGTAAAGTCTCAATGAAACTTCATGGAAGTACCTGAACTAGTTTCAAGGGTTCCTTTGTTTTGAGGATAAAAAATCTAAAGGTAAAAAAATATAAGAGTTTTTTTTCACTCAATGGATATATCTTTTAAATTGAGAATATAGATAGATGATATCATTTACTTCTATACTATTAATAATTAGTTAATCATCAAATAATTACTAATAAATCACAAATTTCTAGATTAGCAGCAAAGCAAGATGGAGTTGGGTTCTTAAAAAGGTAATAAACGCAAACATTATGGGGGTAAATTTGTCATTTAAAAATAAACTTATTATTGACCGTAGACTACTGAAGTCCTCTCCGACCCCTCACGGCCTCCTTTTTATTTAATCTCTATGGGTTTAGTTTCCCACAAGAGTCCATTGTGTTCTCCTGCAGTTCCAAAAATCGCAATCCCCCTTGCTCTTTTCTACTCTTCTAGAGACTTCTCTTTGTTATTTCTTTCCTGTTCTCTCTTCTCTTGCTTTCCCCCTGCAATGGCGTCTGATCTGGAGACCAAAGCCAAAGAAGCCTTCTTCGATGACCACTTCCAACTTGCGCTCGATCTCTACTCGCAAGCCATCGAACTTAACCCTAAAAACGCCGAACTCTACGCTGACCGTGCTCAAGCCAACATTAAAATCAACAATCTCACTGGTAATTCCCCTATTTTTCCAACCCTATCTTACTTTATACTATAACCTTTCCTCTTTTTTTTTTAGAATAATTGTTAACTTTGTTGTTTTTTGTAATTTTGTTGGCGCAGAGGCTGTGGCCGACGCCAATAAAGCAATTGAGTTGGACCCATCCATGTCTAAAGCTTACTTGCGTAAAGCGTGAGTAGATTTTCCCATGTCCTTTCTTCTCTAATCTGATAATTTGTGCTGGTCTAATGCCTTAATTAATTTTAATTATGGACACTACTGCTTTCAATCATTCTCCTCTTCATTCCCTTGCTTGATCTGCTACTTTCTACATAGTTTCCATCACACAATTAATGTAGTTTACTGAAGGAATTCCTGGATTATTCTGATGAATATTATTAACGGGAAATTTTAATAATTGATAAAATAGCTAAACACATATTCTCCCTTTTTGGAAGGATTGTTTATTGCTTCTGATGCAGAAGCCTTTATAGTAATATGTTAATGAATGTCTGCAGTACTGCGTGCATGAAACTTGAGGAGTATCAAACTGCTAAGGCTGCATTGGAGACTGGCGCTGCTTTGGCACCGGGAGAGTCGAGATTTTCCCAGTTGATCAAAGAATGTCAAGAACGCATCGCAGGTACATAGCCATAAAGAAAGGCTTTTAAGGCAGGATGGGTTTATGTACAACAATTGTTATATATTATCAAAATATTCTATATCATCTTAAAAACGTCCCTTATCTTACTAATGAGTTGTGTGTTTGTTTAGAGGAAACTGGTGATTTACCAAAGCAGACTCTGGAAGAGGTGACAACAAATGTTGAACCTGCAACAAAAGTTGAGCCAGAGAAGAACGTGCCTAATCTGGTGACTGTGGCAGCACCATCCAAATTAACTTACAGGTTTCTGTCAATGTGTTCTCTTTCTAATGTCAGTGTTAAATATGAATGCTGATGTGTAGTTAATATGGTTAAAAATATTTGTGCAGGCATGAATTTTACCAAAAACCAGAGGAAGTGGTTGTGACAATATTTGCTAAGGGAATACCACGTGAATGTGTTTATGTAGAATATGGTGAACAAATAGTAAGTTGCACATCAATTCATCTGCATTCATTTTTCCATTTTGTGTGTCTCTGTCCTTGTGGATCCTATGAGTATTGTTTAGTTTGTTACTAATAAATGGGCTGAAGAATTGCTATCTTTCTTTGTTGCTATGCAGCTAAGTGTTGCCATTGATGCGCCTGGTAAAGATGCATTTCATTTTCAACCTCGCTTATTTGGAAAGGTATTACCTGAAATTCATGTTGTCAATGTTGGTGTGTAAAAATAGTATGATACCTAAGTTTGACCTTTTGTCTTTTTGGGCAGAGGTCCAAGCATAAAACTCTGTAGTGAGAATATTATCCTGAAGGGTGGATTGCTTTTGGTTCGGTAGTGACAAATAGGTTTTCCGTTGTATCTTTTGCTTAGATGCTAATTTTGTCTTCATGGTGTTTGGCTATGTTTGAACAGATAATACCTGACAAGTGCAGATATGATGTTTTGTCAACCAAAATTGAGATTCGGCTGGCAAAAGCTGAACCAATTCAGTGGACATCTCTTGAATTCAGCAAGGAAGTTACTGTTTCACAAAGGGTTAATGTATCTTCTGGTAAGTTGATCTCTGTAGCATGTCGTTTCTATTACTAGTGGAAAGCCATGAGAAAACCAAGTGTCAAAGCTTACTTGTGCGTGCCATACTGACTTGTTTATTATCTGTGTGCACCTATTTTATGTGTGTGGGATGCTGTATGTAAGCTTATGCAGTTTTGTACCTAGACATAATAGTAGTTTAAAATTTAAATGTTCACTGGCTAAAGAACACTTTATGCAGGTAAGTCCCTCTTGGGAACTGAATATTAGTTGCTAAGGTAATGTGGAATAAATGGATTTCACAAAAATTTATGAGATCCACTCGAAATCTGTTGTTGGAAACCAACAAAGTGTTTTTAAACTTGATAATTTATTTTTAAATAAATTTTACCATAACTTTTACAAATTATATAAATTCATTTCCATTTTGTCTCATTTGAACCGTACCTATTTATTATTCGGCAATATGAGGGTCTTAAAGTGTAAAATCAGAACACATTGATAGTTGCAGTGGTCATTTTTTGCTAGTACTTTTCTGTTAAGTTTTGGTTTTTCATTGTTTATGCTTTTGCAATTGAAATCTTCTCTAGTTTCATTTGATTGATTGGATTTGATTTTTGAATGCTCATGCTAATTAGTGTTCTAATAATTGTGCTGCATGAAGGTTGAATGTTTCATCTATTGAATTATTTGGCAAGTATTGGATCCTTTTATCTACTCTTGGTCATAAACTAATTCTTGTGTTTGTAGTTACTGGAAATCAAAAACCAGTGTACCCATCCTCCAAACCAAAAAGGGTTGATTGGGATAAACTTGAAGCTCAAGTAAAGAAGGAGGTGCATCGGACATCAGGCTTATTTTTTATTTGTTTCCTTTATGATATTTGGACAACTTATGTGGCAGAAGTTGTGGGATACAATAATCATTAACACATGATGTTTATGGTGGCTGGTTTTCAGGAGAAAGATGAAAAGCTGGATGGTGATGCTGCTTTGAATAAATTTTTCCGAGATATTTATCAGGATGCAGATGAGGACACAAGAAGGGCCATGCAAAAATCTTTTGTAAGACATTTTAATCAACATGATGTTTAATTTATCCCTTCAATAAGCATAATCTGGTCATTGGATTAAAATAATTGATATAGAATATAGTGGCTTTCATAGTTCATATGCTGTGTGCATTTAATTATCTGGCGTGGCATTGTAGGTGGAGTCAAATGGGACAGTGCTTTCCACAAACTGGAACGAAGTTGGAGCAAAGAAAGTGGAAGGAAGTCCTCCTGATGGTATGGAAATGAGGAAGTGGGAATACTGAGCTCTATGTTCCCAATGGCGAGAATGTAACTTGGACTGCGGTTTTGGTCTGTGAATGTTGTGTTCGCTTCTCCAATCTAATTTAATTACAGGTTTTGCTGTGCTTGAATGTCAAAATTTACACCAAGTGCTGGTGGATGGATCTCTGGACTTTGTACCTTTTGTTTTTAAGCCTTGTTTTCAGGTCTGTGTATTTATTTTTGTTTTCAAGTATGCAATGAAGAATGTGACGGTTCAATATTTTTCTTTTTATACCTCTTTGTCTACTGGATGAAGCTGTGATGAATTGTTGGATGCTGGTGCACTAGATGCAAGCTATGGTTGTGTACTCTTATTCAATTGAAGTAATTACTAGTCCAAAAAATCTGTAATGTGTCACTATCTCCAAAAGATTTGTGATTGCGTTTGGATCTTTTGCCCAAGAAAGTAGTGTACCCTTGGCTGTGCCCATCTCATACCTCAGTATTCTTTTGCTGACCCTTTCACGATAATTACAAGAATTATCCTTGGGCTAACTCGTTTACCCGGCCCATTAACCCAAAATAGGAAATACAGTAGATCAAAATAAAACCGGCTTGATTAAGACTGAAGTGGGCCGTGGGCAGTCTAACTAACGGTTAATGTTGTACACTTTGCTAGATTTATAAGATTGCTGAAACTGAAAGACCCAAGTCCACACACTAAACGACGTCGCTCTTCCAAGGCTCCATACATCGAAATCCAATTTTTACATTTTCTTTTGTTTTTTCTTTTTTATCCGAAAATCAAGTTCCAATTCTTGATTCGTAGAACTGCTTGGCAACACCCAAGGTCAGGTCGCTAACCATATAAATTCAATCTCAGACAAACACAGCAAGAAAGGTCTGAAAGATATTATAATTGGAGCAGTGTGTTAATTGACAAGGAGGAGACAGAGAGAGAGAGAAATAATGCAGTTCTTTGGCGGATCGGAGATCAGTCCATCACCGCCGGTACCAACGACGACGGGGAACAACGCTCACATGATGTACGTATTTAACCGAAACGGAGTGTGCTTGCTTTACAGGGAGTGGAATCGGCCTCTCCACACTCTCAACCCTCAACAAGATCACAAGCTCATGTTCGGTCTCCTTTTCTCCCTCAAATCCCTTACTGCCAAAATGGATCCCACCAGGTCTCTCCTGCTTTTTCTCTCTTCAAGTTCATTCTCTTCCAGCAACATCTTCTGTCATGAATTTTTTTCTTTTTTTTTTCAGTTAAGAATTTTTGAATTGTTGATGATGCGCAGTGCTGATAAGGGAAATTTAGGGGTCCCTCAGTTGCCAGGTCAAGGTTGTTCCTTTCATAGCTTCCGCACTAATACCTACAAACTTAGTTTCATGGAAACTCCTTCTGGGATTAAGGTCTGCTTTTTTTTTTTCCTGTTATTTTCAACTCTGTTGTAGTGGTTTAATTAGATGTTGGATGCTGATGAATCCATGACTAATTTTCATTTGAATTTAACAAGATAGTATCACATGTTTTTAAGAAGGCTAGAAACAACTCAATCTGCAATTTGCCTCCAAATAGCACTCAGCAGTTTGGAGTTTTCTTAGGTTCAATTTGATGCGCTTGACAACATTAAATGGCTTCTGCTTTTTGTTTTTTTATCTTCCATATTAGCACAGTACATGTATATCTCCTGCTCGTTCAAGCTACTGTCATGCCACTAAGCTAAATTTTGCTGTTCCCATTTTGAATAAACAATCACTACTTCACTAGTATTACTTGGTGTAGTGAAATTTTACAGCTCTAACCTCCAGAATTTGAAAAGGAGCTGTAAGTTATAAAATTGGTGAATTTCAAATTGTGGTTTCGAGTAATAGTGGAGGACTTAGAATTCTTTAAAGTGATTAGCTATCTATCAGGCAGTGGTTTGTCAAGTTAAGTAACCTGGAATATAGCGTCTGAAACTCATGGCAGATCTTATGGACGTAATTTGCATCATGTTGGGGAAAATCCTGAACTCACTTGCCTTTGTATTGTTGAGTTCTTGCCTAATAGGCTTTTTCATGTAAATATTATATGATTCTCCCTATTGGACTAGCAGTTAAAAGTTTTACTCCAAAATCTACCAAGAATTAAAAGTTATAAGTGGAAGGCTCTGATAGAGGTCCATTGGCTGTCACTGGATGCCTCATATTGATGAGAAGTCTAGTGTGTTTATTTCTTAAATTTTCTAATTCAATGAGTACTATGCAAAACCTTCTTTAAGGCTAGCAACTCAGACAATTAAAATAATTCCATGGTAGCAATCGAGACCCTGCTTGACATTGATCAATGCTCGATACTGACTTTTTTTTGCATGCTTTTGACAACATTATTTTCCAGCCTTTGATGTTTTGGAAATTTGTATACGTTTCTCAATGAAATCCTGACTCTGCCACTCTTTTTGTCCTTTTGTGCAGATTATTTTGGTCACTCATCCTAGGACTGGCGATCTTCGTGAACCGCTCAAGTATATTTATAACTTGTATGTTGAGTATGTTGCCAAGAACCCACTCTATACCCCTGGAACTTCAATCAGGTAAATAGTCCTTTTCTTTCCAAGCTACTAGTTACATGCTTATCCTTTGAGGATTGTTCTGTTATGACAGCCACTGGTCATCCCTGTTGGTTAATGCTGCATTTATTTACATATTTGTCTCTGCAAACTGAAGTTTCTCACTATTTTAATTTTGTTGAATAAAAAGTAATGCATTTGTCGGCAGTATATTCAAAGTCAATGTTTATCTACACAACCTTTGAATGGAGCCATTTTGTGGCTTCCTATTTTGTTCTTTTAGCTCTTGTGATGGGTATCCTCAAGTTTGTTTCTACAGTTTCAGTTTTATGATACTGTTAAATGATTGTTACTACCTAGTGAAACTACCTGCCACCGATAGGTAAAAGTACATATCCATGGTCCCTGAACTTGATGAGTAGCTCTTTTTTCAGGTTAATTTAGTTTCATTTCTCCTCAATCAATTAATGTTGTAAATTGGTTATGCTATGAATGAATTGTTTAATAAAGGCAGACGCTCAGTCCAACTGGTGTCTTTATGGAAGTCTTTAAATAGAATGAGTGGAATTTTGCTCAAGTATAGAAAGGAAGGCAAGTATATGTGAGTAGTCTAAACTGTGGGCTAGGCATCATTCTTGGATATATTTACTCAGTTAAATGAACATGCCATTCTTGGATATGTATACTCTCTTTAGTGGAGCCAAGAAAGTCGTTCTGTTAGCTCTATAGAGATGCATTAACCATGAAGTTTAAATACTTCTTTCCCAGTCAAAGTACTTTGGCATGGTCAGTATTCATCTTTAATTTTTTGCTAAAACGATTATTATTTTTCTTTTTATTTATGCACTTGGTTTTTTTTCCTCTTGCAGGTGTGAGTTATTTAATACAGCTCTCGATCAATATGTGAGGAGCATTGCATAGTATCAAAAAGTAATGCGAGCTCTCTATGTCTGTGGTATTTACTTTTCTTTGTGCATGTGAAGAGCCAATTCAGTTATCTTTAATAGTTAAGTTTGGGTTATTTTCAGGTAGTTTACACACTCAACTTGGCTCCAAGTACACCAGAAAATTGTGATTCCGAAGCAGGTCTGTTGGATAACCTGTTTTTTGGATATTGTGTGTGACAATTTTTTAGAATGTTTGTGAGAAGATTGATATTATCACTGGTGAACGTTGAGGGTGTGATTTAGAGGAGGTTTTATCCATTTATTATGTGACATTAAGTGTATTGACTACCTTTGTCATACCGTTTCCAGAATGTGGGTAAAATGAAAGCAAAGCTGCAGAAGTGATTGAAAATAACTCTTTGCTCTGTAAATTAAAAAGATGCCGTTCGTTTCACATTTTTTCACTTAGTAGATCTAAGGAGCTTTTGAGATAGCTCATCACTTGCCCTTTGATCCTTTATTTTTCTCCATTATTGTCTTGTCGGCTATGGAAGAAGCCATAGTTCTGCACGCATCACCAGTGCTTACGCACCACATGGGAATGGCGGAGCTAGGTAAGCTGCTCACTTGTCAACCTTCACCACCTACCCACACCCACATCGGGCCGCAAACCCTCCTTCCATCACCTTCCACTAGCTCCTGCACTGCCACTCTCCCTCGTCCATCTACCAGACTGGACTTCGTACTCCCCTATTTTTAAGGCTCTTCCTGCTTCTTGACTTTACTTGCCCACCCTCCACAAGAACTTCACCGAAAGCTTGGAAGATGTCAACCTCGTTGTTGAGATCCCAGGCCTGCCATCAGTTCCATCCCCAGATATGCCAACGCCGGTAGTCCGCAAAATTTACATAAAACAACCTAATTTTATGCAGCAGTGTAAGTCTAGAGCTGAACTTAGAACCATCAGTGAACAAACTCATGCACGAACGTTCAATTAATTTAAACGAAATGAGCACGTGACGTTCGCGCGTTGCTGTGGTATATAACAAAGGTAATTCAATACTTTTTATTGGTATTTGTTAAGATAAAAAAAAGTTTGAAAACATTGATCAAATTAAATGCAAATAATATTTTGTTGGCTTTGAAGAAAAAGTGATTGGATAAGAAGGATTTTTAATTAATCAAAAATTTAACTAATAAATGTATTAATTTAATTCAATCACATAAACAATTTTGCAATCATATAATATTAATATTTGCATTCATATAAATAATCAGATACACAACTTTAACTATTAACTAATCAAATACATTTCATAAAGTGTTAGTCTAACATAATGCATTAGCTAATTCATAGTATAACTGTATCTTTTTTTTAAGAAAATTGTGAGAGATAACTTTTCTCATAAATTCAATTCAAAAATATCATTCATTATAATTTTAACTATTTTTAGTTAATTTTTGGCATGATTTGACAATAATGTCCTTTAAACAATTTCAGACAAATTAAAATAGTTTTAATTTTCTCTATCTCGCCATTCAGACAAAAATTTTAAAATTAAATCTTCATTTTTCTCTCTTACCAAATATTGTCTATCTCGCCATCTAGCTCTTTCTCGTCATCCTAAAGAGTAGAAATAGCATCAAGTTCTTTTTTATTTTGTTTTATTTTCTTAAATGGTGGATCTTGGGGTTCTAAAGGGCGATGAACAGTGATTTTGCTATTTTATGGTGATTGTAATCAGCATGATGAATGTGGTAACTTGATGCTTTTTAGTAATGACTTGCTTCGAAACATGTGCTGCAATGGAGATGCCTGTATTGATGAGTTGGATCAAATTGGTTAAGATGATGGGCTCAGGGAAAAAAAACAGCTAAAGCATGTTTGATGGGTTTTATAATAGTTCACAGTTTTATTGTGTCTGAATGGAATGATTATTAAGCATGTTTGCAGGGGATTTTGTTTATTTTTATGAGATTTTGAGTTAAAATTGTTCAAGAAATATTTTGTAAAGAGAGTGTATTTTGTTTTTGCACAATGGGAGTAAGTAAGGCCGATATATTTTATCTTGCTTTGGAGGGTTATGGAATTTTGTAACTTCTTTTTTATGAAATGCACAATTTCTCGGCTTAGCAAAAACAAAAAAGTAGGTGTTTCAGTTTTTAGGTTTATTGGTTTATTCATAGAACCTCAAATATAAAGAGTTGAAATTGATTAAATATATCTATACATTAGAATATTGTATGATTCACAACTTAAACTTAACTGCGTGCAGGTAAATCAATTAGTTATTAGATATTGCATTACTAATTTTTAGGTATTGTGTCACTAGTTTTTAAGTATTGCGAGATTAGTTTTTAGACATTACGTAACTTAATCATTGCGTGACTAGTTTTTAGGTATTACGTGACTGATTTTTAGGCATTTCATGATTGATTTTTAAACATTGCATGACTGATTTTTAAGTAATGACTAAGTCACGCAATGCCTTACTAACCAGTCATGCAATGCTTATCAACTAGTAACACAATGTCATATCAACCAGTCACGCAATACCTAAAAACCAGTCACGCAATGTTAAAAACTCGTCACGTAATGCTTAAAAATTAGTCACGCAATATTTAAAAACTAATCACACAATGCCCAAAAATCAATTATGCAATACCTAAAAACCACCAAAACTACTGAATTTTATTTAACAAAAACAACAACTTTAAACGATACACTATATTCCATTTAACAACATAATTAACTAATATACCCACTTGATGAAGAATGCTCAAAATGCTTAAAGGTTTTTTTTTTATGTATAAAAAATTACTCCAAAATATTAAAAAATGCTCAAAACGCTTAAAGATTTTTCTTCGCACATGAAAAACTATTCCAAAATGCTCAAAATGCTTAAACATGTTTCTTTCTGCTAAGGAATACTCTAAAGATGAATGGTCTGACGAGGAAAGCTTAAAAGATATGAGTCGATTTAAGACGTTTACCTAAACATATGGGTCGATTTTATGAAGGGTAATTTTATCTAAAATTAATTTCTTTTGGTTAAAAATAGTTAAAATTATAAATAGAGTTATTTTCAAAAACACCTTATGTATGAGATATTTTTGAAAAGAACCCTTTATTTTTTTAGTTTGTTTTTTTAATTTTTTGGATGCATTTGTTGTTATGGGAATGTCATGCGCGCATGATGTAGCATTTTGCTCTCTACTACAACTTTCGTCTGATAATTCTCTGATATCATCTGTTGAGACCATATATTCAACTTGCTAAGTATTCTTTGTTCAAATTCACCCTCATAATTTTATCCAAAAAGAAAAAACATCTCATAAATATAAATTTTAATTTCTACATATATAACCCAACAAATCCTAAAAATTCCTAATGTACAAGTGAGGTCGTTACACCTTTTGTTCCCATTATGATTAACTTGCATTGCAGCATGTCTATGATATATATATATATGTTTCAGTAGAGCTGTTAATATGGGTTAGCTTGACCCAACTCGGTCCAAGCCCTTGTGGGTTGAGAAAATATGGATTGGGCTGCGCTAACCCATTTTTTACATGGACCATTAAAACCTAAACCTAGCCCACCCCTTGCTAGCTCGTGGGTCGAGTTAGGCTAGCCTATTTTTATTTTTTTCAAAAAAAATCATTTTTATAACTCTACTTAACAAATTTTCTATCAATAAAATTGTTCTATGATTTAATCCATAAATTGAATAATAAAAACATGTTACAAATAAATAAATTATACCAAATATAAAAAAAATAAATTACATAAATAAAGTTTAAATCTTTAACACAAACTACTATCCTATAAACATAAGTATATAACTAATTAATAAAAACTTCAAGACTTATTTATATTTTTCTCAATTCTCATCCTCGAGTAAAATATTTAAATCTTATTTAGACAGCAATGATGTTTCAAGGTCTGAATCATTATCAATTTATCATCTAATATTCATTGTTATAAAAGAAAAAGAGATAATAAGTTTTAATTTAAATTAAAATTATTAATTTGACAAGTAAAGATTAAAAATATTAAAATATATAAAATAAGCAATATTATTTATAACTAAATTATTAATTTTATATAATTAAATATATAAAATTATTAAATTAATTAATATTATTTTTTTGATCTATAAAGTTGGCCTGTCCCAACTCACTCCAACCCATTGATTTGATGAACTATCCCATTTAAGCCCGATTCTACTATGAACTTAAATTTTTAAACCCAACTCACTTTATATTTAATAAAAAATAAATCAATCCAATAGAGCAGATCCATTTTAATGGGTCAGTCTGTCCGAAGGTCAAAGAGAACAAAAGAATGATTACCACTTTTCGTAATTTTAAACGATGTAATCCTTTTCCATGGAAAGCTCATGCATACGTTTATTGCACATTCTTCAAGACCCTCTCGTTGTGTACGAGCCAAGCCATATCAATTATTCTAATTGGTTTTCTACATTTTGAAATGAATGCAGCGTTCAACCAATTTTAGTGGTAAAGACTTCGTAGTAATGTTAATATTAATTGATTTACGATTACCATTAATCAGGATTTTTTTCATTGCTTACCCACCTCGGTTAGTTACCTGCTTAAACCAAACACTAAGACTGGACTGTAAAAATAATAAAAGGATTAGTAGGTGGTGTTGTTCCCTTTACTGTGGTCAATGGAATTTCTTTTTGTTAGGAATACCGGATACCACGTGATGGTGATTGGTGAGATTTGGTGAAAATTAGAAGGAAAAACAAACCTATGAACAAGTATCTTTCTTTCTTGGTTGGGGTGTAAAGTAAGTATTTGATCTCTCCATTAGTTTTCTAGTATCAATTTATCATCTAACTAGTTGGCATATTTTACAAGACATAAAATAAAAGAGTGATCAGGAAGACCTTGGTAATCATCTCGGGGCAGGGCTAGGTGGGCTTAGTTAAAGTGCGCCACTACCGGTTCTATTAAAAAACTAGTCCCAACTGTCTCGTCCGAACTCGATTTAAAAAAACAAAAAAAGTACTTATCTCTCTTGATGGTTCTATTGTATATTTTTTATTTTGAAAGTTGGTTCTATCATATTCTTTACAGTTATTTAAAATCTTTTATTGTACTTCTTTTGTTGGTTGTATCATATTCTTTACAGTTATTTAAAATCTTTTATTGTACTTCTTTTATCATTTAATAATAATAATAATAATAATATTAAAAGTATAACTTTTATTAATATATGTATTTTTTATCATTATTATTTTATTTAAAATATAATACAATTAAATTTATAAAAATATAAAAAAGCGTTGCTAAAAATTAACATTTGTAACAAGATTAACTCATATTTTGTTGCCTTGTGGATGATAATTGTAATTTTGTAAAATTTGGAAATTAGAAATGGTAGGAAAGGTACGTATTTGGAACAGGGCAAAAGAGGTATCCGTGTTTATATCATGTTTTTTTGTTAAATGTTTGTACGTAGTAAATAATTTTAAATTTAAAGATGTGTTTGGTTCGTAAGAAGAAATATAGTGAGAACAAAACAATCATTTCGTAGGAATAAAATAAAAGATAAATAACTATTAAATAGTTTAATTAATGAGAATGGAATAAAATAAGAATTGTTATTATAAATTATTTTAATGTTTAGTTGGCAATAATGACTTTAGGACTAATTAAAAAATAAGTGATAAATGACAAAAATATCATTTATTATAATATTTAATTTTAAATTAAAATATTTACAAGTATAATATTTATTTTATTATTTTATTATTTATTTTTAAAATATTAAAATAAAAATTATGATTAAAATTATAATTTAATTTTTAAGTTTAAAATATTAACTTTTTATAATATATAATTTAAATTTAAACCTTTTTATTTTAAATTTATTTTAATTTTTTCTTTTATATTTTTTAATTTTAAATTCATTTTAATTTAGTGAGAGAAGGAGAGAGGTAGTTGGCTAGAGAGAGAAATAAATTATAAAAAATGAATAAAATGCATTTTATATAATATGATAATTCTTCAAATCAATCAAAGATATTTTTCTCCATTAATGTTTTTACTCTTGAAATAGCACTAGCAACGTAATCTTGTTATTGACTATTCTCTCCTCACCTTGCATAGCCATTCTAAAAAATGTTCATTCCTTTTAACCAAATAAAGTGTTAGAAGAAGGATTAGAAATAGAGAGAGAATGATTATTCCATTCCAATCAAACATGCTGTAAAAGCACATGGGTAAGACCATCCATATTATCTATAGAATACTATATATATATATATATATGGTACCAAAATTAAAATCTACTAATAAGGCAAGAAAAATGTGGTAGTAGTTGATAATTCTCCCACCATAAAGAAACGGCTAACCCACATTAGAAAGAATGCATGAACAAATAGAAGAAAAGTTCATTTCATTTGCAGTGAATTGGATGAGTAAAAGATTAAAACTACCTCATCTCACTACTATTGGTGTTTTCTTTGTTGGGCAATTATCAATTTAGTATGTCCTATGACCTTATGTAAGACTACTAGCATGTTTGGTTTGGGGAATGGCTAGCCATTCCCCTTTTATTCTTAAGGAACTTTTGTTTCTTTGTTTGATTGTGAAATAGTCCAAGAAATAGCCATTTCACAGGAATGATTATTTTTCAAAATTCTCTAAAACTTAAGAGTATCTAATACCACCATCTCCAATGGTATTAGGTATTTCATGATTGAGGAATAAATTCAAAAAATAATAATGATCAAAATGCCCCTTACAAATTTAAAAAATTACAACTCTATTTGTATAAAATATTATTTTTTCTCTTTCCTCTTTCTCTCCCTTGATTCCAACTAGGGGTGGGCAGTGGTCGGTTGCAATCGGACAACCGTCGATTACAATAATTGACGGTTGCAGTAGTAATCGTCGGTCGATTCGATCGGCCTCGTCGACAGATCAACTCGACCCTAAGGGAGGACTCCTTTCCCCCCAAACTGACCGAATAATTAGCCAGTGATAGGATTTAGTTTTCAAGGGAGTGGAAATACAAAAATACCCTTCATTAAACACTCCCCCTTTGCCCTTTATAAGGGTAAAGGCATAAATCTGCTGCTATTATTCATTTATTTGCCATTTTCCCCCGACGGCCCGACCCCCCTTATTTCTCCTTTCCCTTTTCGCCTTTCCAGCTCTCCCTTTCTAGTCTCTGCCGCTCATACTAAACCTTAAACCAGTAAACCAAATTACTGGTGCTTCTCAGTAAACTCATAAAAATCGATCGAAACTGCCACCTCTAAAAATCGACTTTAGCCCCTATGCGGTTCGGTCGGTTAGAATGCTTGATTTTTTTAGTCAGTTTTAAGAAAAACCGAACCAAAAGCCTAAAAAACTGAGATTTGCACACTCCTAATTCCAACTTCTAATAAAATTAATTTTTAAAATATTAATATTAAATTATAAAATAAAATATTACTAGTTTAAAATATTAAAAATTAAATTATAAATAAAATATTAACATTTAAATTATAATTTATTAATAAAATAAATTATAAATTATTAATATCTAAAAATAAAATAAAATAAAAAAAGATAATCATATATTATATTAAAAGATATTTTAATCTTTTTATCATCTATTCTTTTGTTATTCTAAAATTTTTTTTACCAACCAAATNTAAAAATAAAATAAATTAAAAATAAATAAGCATAATAACATTTAAATTATATATAAAATATTAATAATTAAATTATCAATGATTAATTTTTTAAATAAATAAATAATTATTAATATTCAAAAATAAAATGAAATAAAATAATTGATAATAATAATATTTTGAATTAATAAAATATTAATATTTTAAAATATTAATGAATAATTTATCAATAAAATATTAATATTTTAAATAAATAAATAATTATTAATATTGAAAAATAAAATGAAATGAAATAAAATAAGTTATAATAATAATATTTAAATTAAATTAAATATTAATATTTTAAAATATTAATGATTAACTTATAAATAAAATATTAATATTTAAATTATTAATTATAAATATTTTAATTAAATTATAAATTATTAATATTTAAAAATCTAATAAAAATAAATAATCATATGAATAAAAAATATTTTATCTTTTTATTTTTTATTTTTTTATTTTAAAATTATTATTACTAACTAAATACTACAATAATTCATAATAATTATACTTATTTTATTTTATTTATCATATCAAATTAAATAATAATTATTTTATTCTATTTCAAACACATTCTATTTCTACGTAATTTTATCTTTTCCGTTAACCAAACATTCCTATATCCAATGATAGAAGGCGCGCTTGGACAGCAAATAGCTCAACACTGCTTTTGCTTTGGTTCCCACTTTCCAGTGGTTTTTCCACTCAATGTCAGCGATGGAGGAAGCCGTAGTTCTCTACCCAACACCACCAATTGGCCACCTGAGAGCCACGGTGGAGTTAGGCAAGGCCCTCCTCAGTCATCAGCCTTCACTCTCCATCCACGTCCTTATCGCCACCCCTCCTTACCAAGCCGATGCGACCGCTCCATATATCGCCGCCGTCTCTTCCACCATGCCTTCCATCACTTTTCACAAGCTACCTAAAGTCACCCTCCCTCCATCTTCCAACGTCGCCAACCACGAGGACCTTACTTTTGAGATCCTCCGCCTGAACAACTCCAACGTTCTTCAAGCTCTGGTTTCCATCTCCAAGAAGTACAAAGTTCAGGCCTTAATCATGGATTTTTTCATCAGCACCGCTTTCAAAGTGGCGACTGATCTCAATATCCGCCCTTACTACTTCTACACCAGTTGCGCTGGTTCTCTTGCTTCTTTCATTTATCTGCCAACACTTCACAGGAACACCACCAAAAGCTTCAAAGATCTCAACGTTCTTCTTGATATACCGGGCGTGCCACCAATTCCAGCTAAAGATATGGCAAAACCAATACTCGACCGCACCGAAAAGGCCTATGAATTCTTCTTTGATGTCTCCAAGAACATGCCCAAGTCAGCTGGGATTATAAATAACACTTTTGAGGCCCTCGAGCCAAGAGTTATCAAAGCAATTTGCGATGGGCTCTGTGTGCCGGATGGTCCAACAGCTCCCTTATACTGCATCGGACCGTTGATTTCTTCGGTTGATGAGCGGAGAAGTAGAGGTAACCCTGGTGATAGTGTTGCCGAGTGCTTAACGTGGCTAGACTCTCAACCCAGTAAAAGTGTAGTGTATTTGTGTTTTGGTAGCTTGGGTTTGTTTCCAAGGGAACAGTTGAGGGAAATAGCTGTGGGGTTAGAGCGAAGTGGGCAAAGGTTCTTGTGGGTGGTGAGGAACCCTCCTTCAGGAAGCCTAGGCGTGGCTATTAAGGAACAAGCCGAGCCAGATTTGAACGCCTTGCTTCCTGAAGGGTTCTTGGAGAGGACCGAGGAGAGGGGACTCGTGCTCAAATCATGGGCGCCGCAGGTGGCGATCTTGAATCATGATTCTGTGGGTGGGTTCGTGACTCATTGTGGCTGGAACTCAGTACTGGAATCCGTGACCGCCGGCGTTCCAATGGTGGCGTGGCCTCTCTATGCAGAGCAAAGGTACAATCGAGTGTTGCTAGTGGAGGAGATCAAGATCGCTTTGCCGATCGTGGAGTCAGAGTACGGGTTCGTGAATGCTACTGAAGTGGAGAAGCGAGTTACAGATTTGATGGAGTCCAAAGAAGGTAACCTGGTTAGGGAGCGAACCATAGCTATGAAACACGCCGCCAAGACTGCGTTGGGTGAGGGAGGTTCCTCCCGTGTAGCACTAGCGAAACTCGTTGAGTCATGGAAGCAAGACTGAGTCGTCTGATTCGGTTCTAGTCGGTCCAACGAAATAAGAGCTATCGAAAATCGGTCAGAACCTTTCTCTTCGACCTTTTTTTTTTTTTTTTGATATCCCCCGTTTTCTCTTTTTGAGGACCGAGTAAGCTGTCAATTTGTCTTTCAAGTGCTTTGCCAATTTCATTGTCAAGTAAATTTAAAAAATTGAAAGGCGCCTTTATAATTAATATTTAATTAAAAAGTATGGATCAAAATTTCTAATAGTAATGTATTTATTATTTTCTCTCAAAAAAGTTAGAAAGGACAAAAGAAAGAAAAAAAGAATTCGAAAAGCAACAGTACACCACCGTTACATTTCCACAATCTCTAACCCTTGCAAAATTGTAGGGCAGGACGGTTTGAGCGTTTAAAGCCATTAGGCCTTGGAGATATGGGATGAAGCCTATAATTACTGATTGAGGAGATTGTTTTGTTATGTTTTGTTGATCAGTAATTGAATAGTTGCCAAATGATTAACAATGGCGTGATTAATAATAAATCTTTGGATTCGTTTGATAATGAAGTGGCAATATATTGTCCACCCAACAAGGTAGCGCATCCAAATATTTTCTTTCTTTGCTTACCTTTAATTTACTCCTCCAACGATTGAACTGTTATTTTAACTTGCGTTAGTTTACGCCTAGGTTGGGAGTGATGTGCAGATATTCAAGCCAAGCATCCTGTTAAATTAATGCATTTCTGTGATTAAATGAAGATTTGCAACAGGAGTTGCTTGCTGCTGCAAATGCTGACAGGAAACCTTTTTTCAGTAACGTAAAGTGGTCCTGAATTTAACGTTAACAAACCAACTTCACTGTTAGTTGTCAGAGTGGTTTTGAAAAGAAAAGGACCACCGGCCACGTGTTATTTATCTAAGGCTCTATTTAAAATTACTGGAAAAAACTCTACTGGATGAGAATGGAACCCATGCAACAAACAGAATTCCATGTCACATATTAATTCTCTTTCCAACCAATAGAAAAAGTGCTAATTACAGAATATTCTTTTCAACACTTTGAAGCTTGGCCATTTTTCTCTTTAGACAGCCAAAATATTGCTAGGAAGGGAGGTTATGGTTGAAGCCAGAGGTGTAGAATAAGAAGCCCATGACCATTGCTTCGACATATTCAATTTAAGAGATAAAACTGAAAGATTACAAATACCACTGACATATTCAATTTCGTCCCCAAATTGGCAAAGAAAATAAAGAAGAAAGAA
This sequence comes from Theobroma cacao, assembly GCF_000208745.1. Lineage (NCBI taxonomy): Eukaryota > Viridiplantae > Streptophyta > Magnoliopsida > Malvales > Malvaceae > Theobroma > Theobroma cacao. Next base: position 29,298,630 of record NC_030852.1, read on the forward strand.
ATAGTATTCAATTCCACAACAAACCTTACTCAAAAAATAAAGCAAAACACTTCTTATTTTACCTTTTTTCGTGTCGAAGTTCTTTTCACTCAGCAGTGTGTTGCGGCGCTTCTCAAGCCCAGCACTTGAGTAATTGGGCTAATGCAGCACGAGATGGCCCACCCTCGCGCAGTGCTGCTACTGCCTCTTTCCGCTTTGCCATTGTACGATTCCTGAGCGAGTTGCCTTCCTTCGATTCCATCAACTCTCTGACCCGCTTCTCTACCTCCTCCGCGCTAACAAACCCGCTCTCTGACTCGTTAACAGGCATAGCCAGCTTCAATTCCTCTACTAACAGTATTTTATTGAACTTTTGTTCCGCATAAAGTGGCCACGCAACCATTGGCACACCCGCGCAAATCGATTCCAGCACCGAGTTCCACCCGCAGTGAGTCAGGAACCCGCCTACCGAGTCATGATTCAGCACCTCCACCTGTGGTGCCCATGCCTTGACTACGAGCCCTCTGTCACTCGTACGATCCAAGAAACCCTCCGGAAGTAAAGAATCTAAAGCTGGGTCCGGTCCTGCCGTAAAACCCTGGTTTTTGTTAATAGAAGGTGGATTACGCACCACCCACAAGAACCTTTGGCCGCTTTTCTCTAAGCCAACAGCTATTTCCATCAATTGTTTCTTGGAGAACAACCCCATGCTACCAAAACACAAGAACACAACGCTTTGACTCGGTTGCGAGTCAAGCCACTTCAAGCACTCGATTCCTTTATCATCATCATCATCACCATTTCCTTTACTTCTTCCTTTATTTGTATCAATCAACGGTCCAATACAGAAAACAGGGGGCGTTTGATTTGGACCGTCTGGAATTGAAAAACCTTTAGATAACGCTTTGACGGCCTTGGGCTCAAGTGTTTCGAATGTGTTGATAATAATTCCAGCTGATTTTGCCAAATGGGTGGTGCAGTTTATCAAGAAATCGTATACCGTGGTGTCCCTTATAAGCATTGGCTCTGGTAAATGGTTTAAAGGGATGGGAGGCAAGCAGGGAAGGTGAAAAAGAGTGTTGAGATTTTTGAAGTTCTCTGTTGTGTTTCGGTGAATACTAGGCATGTGAAGGTAAAGAGCGAGGCAACTTGCACCTGAAGTGAAGAAATAGTAGGCTGGGATGTTGAGTTTGGCGGCGATTTCGAGAGCCGGATAGCAGAAGAGGTCGATGATGAGGGAGTGAACGGTTGAAGTGAGGGAGATTGCAGTCAGGGAGGCGTCGGCATGGACGTTGTTGAGGTGGATGAGGTCGCGCATGAGGGCTTCGACGGAGTCGTAAGCAGCGGGGTCTAAAGAGATGATGGGGAGTTGGTGGAAGGAAATGGAAGTTGTGGTGGCGGAGACAGCTGCAATATATGAAGCAGTGGAGCCTGCGTTAAATGGCGGGGTGGTGATGAGGATGATGATGGTGAAGGATGGATGGTGGGTTAGAAGTAGCTTGCCTACCTCCACCATGGATATCAGATGACCCATTCCTGGGGATGGATACAGTACTATGGCCTCCATTGCGCTCTCTCAGGAAACTGAAATGGAGTTGGAAATTTTAAATTTTATAACGTCGTCTTAAGCGTATATAGGAGAAGAAAGAAAAAAAAAATATAGAGTGGGGCGCGTCGGCATGGGGGAGAGGGTTAGGGAAATAATTTCGTGTTATACATGGATACTGACTTCTGAGTTATATAGTAGTAGTATTTAATATTTTAAGAATGTCTAAGTTTAATACTAATGAATATGATATCAATCAAATGACTTGAGTAGTCGACCATATACGACAAGACTAAACAATGAGGAAATTACGAGGAATAACATTTCTTGATAAAAGTATTTCAAAAATAATCATCAAAATAAATTTAATTATTTTTAATCATATTTAGTCATAACTTGATAAAAATATCTTTAAAATTATTTTAAATAAATTAAATAATTCATTATAATTTTTTTTCATTTGTGCTTACGATTTCTCTCTCTCTCACCATCTTACTCTCTTTAATTTTATTGATTTTTTTCTTCGGCATTCATCTGTTATGCTCCGATTTCTCTCTCTCGTTTTTTCATATTTCTTTTTTTTACGCTTTCAAGACACCAAGCGATGGTTTTGATGTGTTTGGGTGGATGACTATTTGAGAAATTTGATTTTTAAGTATTTTGGATAAAATTAAAATGATAGAAATGATCACAGATGTTTGAAATAGCTTTTAATTAGATCAATTTGAGACCTAGACATCAATAAACTCAAAAATTTGAAATTTATAAATATAGGTTTTCAAAGAATTTTTTTTTAGATTTTTAGTCAAAATAGGTGTTTTAGATAAGAAAATTTGTGTTTTAATTTATGAAAATATGTTAGAAACACTTTAATTGGTGTCAAATTATCAAAAAAATAAAAAGATATGAAGAGAGTTGAGAAGATTTGAAGTTTTGGCTTATAAGTAACAATAACATTTTAAGTATTAAAGTGTAACAAAGTATTTTTGAATATGACGTGTAATAATAATATTTTTTCAATATGACGTGTAACAACAATATTTTTTTTTCAATATATCGTGTAACAACAATATTTTTTGAATATGGCTTGTAATAATAATATTTTTTTTAATATGACGTGTAACCTAACCATGACGTGTCACATATTTTTATACATGACGTGTAACAACTTAATCATAGCATGTAACAATCTAACCATGACGTGTCACATGTTTTTGTATATGACGTGTAACAACCTAACCATGTCGTGTCACATGTTTTTATATATGACATGTATATTTTTATACATGGTGTGTGATAACCTAACCATGACGTGTCACATATTTTTACACATTGTATATAACAACTTAACCATGATATGTAATATATTTTTGTACATGACGTGTAATATCATGGCGTGCAATTTTATTAAAGATAATTTTATTTAGCTTGATTAGAAATAGTAAAAATTATAAAAATAATTATTCTTAAAAATATCTTATCTATAAAGATTATTTTTTTAAATATCTCCGTATAGTAATATTTAATATTTATTTAAGAATGTCTAAATTTAATACTGATGAATATGATATCAATCAAATGATTTGAGTAGTTGACCATAGCACTCAATAATTTGCAATCAGAGCAAAAGAAGCGTGAAAAAGTGTTGGCATGGCCAGCCGTATCAGCATCAGACACATTAGCATTCTAGAAACGTCTCGCTGGCGATTAATTATAAATAAAAGCATAGGTTGGCTAACAGTTGGAATGGAGAACAATGCTGAAAATTTGAAAATTATTTATCCAATACTAATTTACTCTTATATTCAAGCATTTTACTTATTAATTGATATATAATTTTTTATTTAAAAAATAAAATTCAAATCTCACTTTCCTTATTAAAAAAAATACTAACCTACTCTTCCATAATTCCTAGTGCTTAAAAGACCACGGTGTCCGCTAGTAGTTGCAATAGCTAAAGTTGTTGTAAACATATATAAAATTGATAACCTCTGTGCCCTTCTGAACGGTAGCGGGGATACTTTTCATAGACAAGCAGTTGAGATTAAAGATCATGTTCATGTTCTATCTTACTCTAAGTTTCTCAAATAAACAAATGGATCATAATTTATCTGCGCTAAATCGCCAAAAATTAAGTTCAAATGAAATTGCAGATCAATAACTTGGTTTCAACAAATAAATTAACAGCGAAACCTGACAATTACATACTCCAATGAATGTGGAATTATTCCTTATTGACAAGTGTGTCACCTGATCCTTATTTCTTACCTTAAATGAATAACTTAGCCAATGCGGCAGTTGATAAGCCGTTCATGGCCGCCGCAGCACACCATCTCTTATGGCCATTACTCGATCCCTCGCTTCCTTGCCTCTGAGTCCATCAACTCTGTCACTGGATTCTCCAACGCATCTGCACCTTCATTTCTTCTACGAAAACTATTTTGCTCGTCATCTGCTCACCATATAGAGGCCACGCTAACATTGGTACCCCGGAACAGACGCCTCCAGGGTTGAGTTCAAACCGCAGTGAGTCACGAACCCACCCACTTAGTCATGATTCAGTATGGCTACTTGTGGTTGTGGTGCCCATGGCTTAATATTAGATATATCAAGACTTGGGAGAAAAGTTGGGCTAAAACAAGGAACTGACAAATATATTGGGCCGAACTAGTTAAATGCTGGCTTTCATAAGGGTTTAGCTAAGAATGCAATTATTTGGTTAGCTTAACAGACCTTTTTATGCAATTGTGGGAGGTGAGGAGTGTGGACGTGTGAATCTTCGAAAGGGGGTTTCGGCCTTTTGGGTTCTCCATCTGTATAGGGTCTTCGGCCTACCATAAAGCGTCCTATCGGGCCCTCATGCAGCCCTTTTTTTTTAACAATTCCTAATTTTCAACTTGCTGTATACATGCTTGTTTGTTTTGTGTGTAGATCATGAGGGGTGATGTTAGATCCTTTTTTATTATTATTATTTGAAAAGTACAGAACTTATGATGCTAAGATGGCCATGGGTCTATACTCGCTAGTTGCTAGCTCGAATAATTTGTAGCATTTTCCATGATCTCTAAGTTTTTATTAAGACAGGATATATTGATCCCAATGCCACATGTCCTATATTGAAAAGGTGGTGACATTTGATTCTTGCATGGATACCGTATGATTAAAATATACAATGCGACGCTTACATGTCGCCACTCCCAAAGCTAGCCATGCAATATGTTTCTTTTTTTTTTTCCTAAATTATGTTAAACAAATTTAAAAAAATATTTGAGTTGAATTATATAAAACTACTTATTTACTTTGATAAGAGTCTAAATCCTCTCTCACCCTACAATCGTATCATGTGTAAATTGGCATGTAAAATGAACGATACAATACGATTAAACTCATCTGAAGCACTGTGTTACTGCAGAAGCTTTCTCCGTGCAATTGCTATTAATTTGCAGTGCTAGCTCTCTCTGCGCCAACGAGGCTATATAGTGGCAATTTTAGCAAAGTCTGTGTAAAGTCTCCCTTGTAGTGGTCTCTCCGGTCTCCTCCAACTTTGATACTCTTTCCCAAAGTATCTGTAAACTCTGTTTAGCTTAATTAGGACTTTTCCCATCAAGAGAGTGATAGGTATTTGAAATACACACCTTAAATAGTTTTCCAAGCCTTTTGCCATAACTCATGAGTCATGTATTAATTAATAAAGTTACACTTTTTTTAGGTAACATATTTGTTGACCAAACCAAACCACGTCATTTTACTCACTATAACTTACTAAAAATCTCAATTCTAGCTTAAATTTCTTTTTTTTCTTAAATGTTGGTAAAACCAAGCTTTCATATTAATACTACTATTACTATAATTTTTAGGTAAGGGTAAGTATTAATCAATTCCAATTGAAATTAACCGATAAAGACTAACTAAATTCAGTTAATTTGATTTGATTTGATTTATTCGATTTTAATTTAATCACTACTTGGTTTAATTTATTCCATTATTTTGATTTTGATTTTACCATCCAATTAATTAAAAAATGACCATTAATAATATAATTTTAAAAATATATTATATATAAATGTTTTAAATAAATATTAATAAATATTATTAATATTTTATATATAATGTAAGGTGTCGAAAAAAAAGAAAAATCGGCCAAATTAATCTAATATAAGTTAATTTTGATTATTTCAATTTTAAAGTATAACTCAGTTAATTCAATTATTTTTATAAAAATTGGATTAATTCTATTTTGAATGCTCATCCCCATTTTTAAGAAACGATTGGCATGAGGTGCGTATATAGATAGGCAATTGGCAATTGGCTAGAAAAAAGCACCCAGGAATTCACGTGAGCCTTGAAAAGAGAGGAACCCGTGAACATGCACTGATTCCAAGCGAAAGCAAGCAAACAAAAACCAGCATTTCACCACCCGACAAGAGCCTATTTATATCGAGGACGGTACCTTGGATTCTTCTTCACTTTCAGGTTTCAGTATCATAAACAGACAGAGACCCGTGACACATTCTTTAGCAGAGATGCGCGTGGGTCAGGCCAACTTTATTTTGCATCCTTGCCAACGCATCCACCATATCTCTTCATGTCATGCTCCTATTAAAAAACTAACCTGGAGCCCTCCAGGGCCACCTTGTTCTGATTCTCAGTACGCACAGGCTGATATATTTGTGGATTGAGTTGAAAGATTTTTTTATCAAGTATAGGAGATATTGTTTCAACACTATGCCGATGGCAATGCTCATAAAGAATTTTCCAAAATCCATCAATGTGAAGTTGATAATGAGACCAATCTTGCTGATTGGTCCCCAAACAAGAAGAATAGACGTGCTGTAGGCTGGGATATGTAAAGGGGAGTCAATGTTGGTACTTGGGAGTGAAAAGTAATCCGGACAAATTACATGAAAGGATGCAATGATTCCAGGATTCAAGCCTTACTTGTAAGGAACTTGTGACTTGTGAGGTCGCTAGCGCTAAGAAAACATGGTTTCGGCCATGTGAAGCTTCCTGGCGTCCTTCATGAGCTAACGAAAACTCAAAACAAAAAAGAGAGAGATATTAACGTGGCTGCGAATTTTAAGTATTTGCCCTGTTAACACGGGGAATCAAGCCTGATTATTGGCATAATTCAGTTGGAATTTACTTATTTGATAAATCAAAAGAAATATTCCAAGCAGCCATTACAGGGGACTATGATTTGTGAACAAGGGAGAGAAGGAATGGACTAACAGGAAATAATTGGAAAAAAGAAAATCAAATATGATCCTTGGCGCCTAATTTCTGTATGTCTTCATTTCGTTGATCTTGAAACCCTTCTGATCAAAACCAGCAAACAAAGCACACGGTAGAACACAAAGAACCCAACCAAGATGTAGATGTTTATCCATCTCTGCCCCTCATGGAGCCCTTTCCTTTGTAATACATCACCTCCTGTTAGCATGCAAGTCTTGGTTTCGTTGTACCATAGAAAACACCTTGACGCAAGGCAAGAATACTCATTGATAAGGAGCGCATCAAGTGCATACTTGTACATTGAGAAAAAGTACATGAAGAGCCAGTACTTGGGCAAGCTATCCTTGGAGATGAAGTAACCAGAGAAGAGGAAAAAAGCACCAAGAAGTATTGTAACAAGTGAAGTTCCGGCTATATAATTTGGTGCAAGAGAGCTCAAGAAGAGGACAAATGAATTTGCCATTAGAACTATGATCCAAATGACCAAAACAAAGTAAGCAAAAGCTTGCCATGAAGCACATAGGCCCACTAAGAAGTAGACAGAAGTTGAATATATGATCGCAATGGCAAGCAAATAAGGCAAGAAGACAAGGGTATTGGCTATGAGATATGATGAGAGTCTATAAACCCCACTTGAAGTTTCCCTCAGCAGAATAGGCCTTTCATTAATGAAGATCGGAAGGGTTTCAGTTGTAGAGGAGAGAAGGAAGGTGAGCGTGAAGGCAAAGAGACCAAACCTTTTTTCTATTCCTTCCTTGTCATAACCGATATTAATGTAGATCGTTCCTAATACAAGACCCACAATAAGAGCCTCAAATGCATTGGTCAGAAGAAGCTGCCTTGTTCTGTAAATAATCTTCCAAAACCTGTTATATAGAGAGCAGATTTCATGTAGTCTTGAGCTTCGATACCTGATATCACTGGCTTCATTGGTAGGAGATTTAGAACTTTCAGGTGATGGAGGGAGCGATGGTGGTGTAATTGGTTTGCTGTCATGCAGCTGGTTTAGTAATTCCATGGCATACTCGAGGGCGTTGAGCTGAGGAGGGACAGAAAACCCATTGGACAGTAAGAATGCTTGAAGTGAACAAAGTGTACCATAGTGCACAACAGTCCCTTTTGATAGCATGAGGATTCTATCAATGGTCGAAAGAATCTTGAAGCTTGGTTGATGTATGGATAAAACGACAGTGCGGTTACGTGAAGCGGCTATGGATTTGAGGATCTGCATCACATTGAAAGCTGAAGTACTATCAAGACCCGAAGTGGGTTCATCAAGTAGTAAGACAGCAGGGTCATGGAGGAGACTTAGACCTATCGAAACACGCCTGCGCTCACCACCCGACAGCCCATGAGCGAGCTTGGTATTAGCCAAGTGAGTTAGCCTCAGCTCTGACAGAAGAGATGTCACAATGATGTCAATTTCTGATGTTTTAGGGACAAGAAGGCGAGCAGCAAAAGCAAAAGTTTCAGCTACAGTGAGCAATGGCAAGCATGCATCATGTTGAGGAACATATGCAGAAAGCTTGCGGAACGAAGAAGGGTTGATCGGAGTGGAATTGAGTAGAAGAGCGCCATTTGTTGGAGACGTTCGAGCTGCTAGAATGTCAAGAAGAGTGGACTTTCCGGCTCCGCTTGGGCCAACAATGGCAAGGATTTGTGAGGGGTTTGCGGTGAAGGAGACATCCCGGAGGATGTAGGTTGGAGGCGTCGAAGTGCAAGGTTTGAAAAGGAAATAGCCCGTAATGGTGGTGGTCAATTTGGCATAAGAGACTGAGGATGCTGTGAGCTTATATGTTTTGAGAAGTGGTGATGGTCGCGGCGGGGATGGGGAGGCTGATTGGTCTTCCATGGAGGAGGGGGAGGGATTGGTTGGAGGGAGAGGATTTTGGAAATAGAGAATGGGGTGTGGAGAGATAGGTTGATGGTAGTTTCCATTAAGTTGGAGTATAATGTTGGTGGCGGATAAGAAGAATGAGAATTAAAAAGTTGGAGGAGTGCCCCTTAGTAGTTTTATTTAATCAGAGTTCATAAAATAATTAGTGCTTTGTCATGCAACTGTAAGGATCAAATGCAAGTATTATATCATAAGCTTAAGCGTCGATAATCTTGAGTGGAACTATCAAAATTTTGAAACATGCTCTTGCGTTAAATATTGTAGATTAGAGTAATATATATACGTACGTACGGTTCATAGTCAAGACAGAATTTTATCAATAAACAAGAATTAAAAAATACAAAACAAATTTAGAATTTTCCTCTACTTCCAAAGATATCTTTGCTAAGGTCATGCCATATATAGGTGCGATAGAGGAAATTTGGCTTTGCTAGACTCATGGACATCTACTGCCGATAACTTAAAAGACGACAAATAGTTCAAATGTTATTTAATTAATTATATCCAAAGTCCAAAAATGTAATTCCTTCTTCAATTTCCATCGCTTACTCATAGATGTAAATGGGCGACCGGGTCATAATTCACTTCTTTAGAAACAAAAGTAACTCAAGCAGAAAAATGGGCATGCAGCCATGCTTCTCATTCATTCGAAGCAGTTAAAGAGCTTAAAACCTTTTTGCCTGACAATTTGGCCAGTGGTCCAAAAGAGAAAAAGAAGGAAAAGGGCAAAGAAGATTAATTTGCAATACTAGTGGGTAGTTTTATTAGGAATGGAGTTCATTTGATTATCGTTGACTTGCTCACCAAATTGGAGGAAGAAATTAAGAATCATGTGAAGGACTGTGTTTTTATCATTATTTAGTACGTACTAGATGACAATATGTGCTAATTTGGAAGGGATTGGATGGTGGGGGGCCGTTGAGAAGAAAAAAGCAAAGTAATCAGCCTAATAACCCATCACGAGATCACAGATTCTCTCTCTGTTCTCTCAAGTCTCAAGTGTGTCCGCCAACACTTGACGAAGAATGCTGCATTAGATTGCTGCCAACTTGCCAATCCGTGACTTCTCCCATTGGCATATGCACACATGTTCAACAGTGGGACAATTATGCCAGAGCTGACGATGACAGCTGTCGAGGAATTTTCAACACCTGATTTCATATCAATCCTCCAGTGTAGGTTTAGATCAAGTTATATACATTACTAGTAATATTTCCAAAAGACAAATCCCCATATATTTGCATAGTTTTCTTTTTTTGGCTACGTATTTACACATTGTACTTAAGAGTCACTATGTTATTAATGCTTTTTAATTCCCTTCCAACATTAGTTGTGGCATAATATCTACAAACACTTTTAGGTGTCAAATTTGCTAAATTCAAATCATCATTTATAAAAGACATTCTGCCACTACATTGATTGCATCCAAAAGAAAAAAACTACTTCGACTTGGACCCTAATCAAGCTAGGCCCTGAATTGAGCAACTTGAATGCCTTGAAGTCCAAACAGGATCATATAGAGTGAGTCTGTGAGTGTGAGTCAAATGGTGTTGAGGACCTATCGGCCCAGTAGGTCACCGTCGAAAAAGACCCAGGGACAGGAGAAAAAACCCTTTTCCTAAGCTTCCTGTCATTCCGGATAAACAAATAGTAAGAGAAAAAAGCCTAGCAAAACGTTCCAAGAGCGGGTTTAGAGTGGAATCCTGATGTTAGTTTGTTTGGCGCTTGAGTTGTCCAACCCAAAACGCATGGTCATAAGCTGGACCTTAAACAATAGTATTTTTGTGGGCCAAAAAGTCAAAAGTAGATGCAATTCTCTTTATTCTTTAATTGGACTAGACTCCACCGGATTCGATCAGCTTAACTGAAAGTCTTCGCCTCCTAATCCTAATCATCATTTAATCTTTGACCGTTCGCCAACTTTCCTTCAATTCTTTTCCTTTCGCCTATTTTTTTTTTGCCAGAAATGCATTCCAATGTGAAGGGAGTAAATTCCCTTTTTGGTTTGCTGATTTTCCTGTTTGTTTGGAGTGTTTTTTGTTTGTAAATTGCAGCCTTTTCATATGCTATCCCTCTCTCTGTCTCTCTAAATAAAATGATCTTGTTTCTATCCAAAAGAAAAAAAAAGTTTTATGCTCCTTATTACTTTATGTGTCACAGTCAAATTAGGAGGACTAATTATGAGCTTTTACTCATTAATCTTTGTCAAGCTTAGATAGTGAAGTGAAGTCATTTTAGATATAGGTTTACATGTTTATCAAAGTAGACCATCCACTTTCACAGGTTTTTGATGTCTTGGCCTCTGGATGGAAAATTTTTAATTTCCACTTTTTGGAGATGATACAAAGGCAAGCCACACCATCGAATCATCATAACGTATGAACATGATGTGGGTGGAATTTTATTGACTTCAGTAATCTGAATCCCCCATTTATAAGTTATCCCACAAATTGAACAGCAAATGTTAACTCCATGGTGGAGCCATAACTGAAAAGTGCAGCCGCCGTATCTGACCACCTTCTCTGCACAGGTCTTCTAGCCAATCCCAATTTTAAGTTTAATATATATATTTGTAAAATTTATGTGAGTTATAAAAAGAAAACTTAAAACTTGAAAAGGATTATCACTCTCAAGAATGGTATTGTTTGTGCGATTAATAATCTAAAGCAGGCTAGATCTAAGCATCTACCCCCAAGAAAGCTTCAAGCCTTTTCCTCATGAATTAATGCAAGAAAATTTTTTTTCTTTAATTTTTAACCTGCTTCCAGGGGAATCTTATCTTTTGCGCCAGAAGCGCGAATATTACAATCTTGTAAGAATGGACTTACTGATTGCCTTCTACGTGAAATATTCCACATAAATATATCTAAGCAAATTTTCAAACAGCTTTCCTTTTGTCTCACATTCATTCTTCTAGATGTTCAACTTATACCATGCGTCCTACACACTCCCGCATGTTTACATCCTGGAATTTTGAATGCTTTAATTTGACTTCAAAGTCAAATTTGCCAATGCCAAAAGGGGAGAAAGAAAGGCTTGATAATTATGATTTCATCTTCATCATTAAACACGCTCAATATCTACATAGGAACTCTCTTGTCCTGGCCGCATGACTTTGAAAATTTGCTAGTAGAATTTTCAATTATTAGTTCTTGGAACTTATTTAATTCATTATAAATTTTAACTTTAGAAGCGTCTATATTACTCTAAAACATGCTTTGGGCTCGTAATTGAATACAAAATTGCTGCTAGATGCAGCTATCGCTTGCATAACTCTATAAATACACCATCTACGACATAGACCCCGCTATATATCTCCATCCTTCTTTTCTAGTAAGCGTTTAAACTTCTTCTCGTTCATCCTCAATCTAAAAAGACAAATCCTTAAAACAAAATTCTAGTGAAAATTTCGGTATGATGTCGGAAGATCGAACTACTTCTCGTCGAAAGAGAAACATCAAATGCTTGGCATATATAGTTGCCGGGGTCATAGCACAGACCATAATTATATTGCTTTTTGTGATGCTGGTCATGCGTATCCGAAACCCTAAGGTCCGTTTGGGAGGGGTCACGGTAGAAAATCTCAATCTCAATTCCTCATCTTCCTCACCTTCCTTTAGCATGAACCTTAATGCTCAGGTTACTGTCAAGAACACCAACTTCGGTCACTTCAAATTCCAAAACAGCACTTTAACGATTTCTTACAGGGGTACCCCTGTTGGCGAGGCTACTATCGTTAAGGCTCGTGCCAGGGCTCGATCAACCAAGAAGCTGAATGTGACAGTGTCGGTGAGTTCGGACAAGATGTCTAGAAATTCAGCCCTGAGTTCTGACGTCGGTTCTGGGACCATAAATTTGAGCAGCCATGCCAAGCTGGATGGAAAGATACATTTGTTCAAGGTCTTCAAGAAAAAGAAATCAGCCGAAATGAATTGCACTATGGAAGTAACCACCTCGTCGAAACAAATCCAGAATTTGATGTGCCAATGAGATGCAAATGGCAACCTTCATGTGTTCTGTTTAATTTTCTGCTCAAATTAATGGTTTTGGACTTGTCATTGATTTCTTATATATATATGGAGCGATATTATAAGATATAAAGAACGCCTTTTTCTCTTTAATCTCATATTCTTAATTTTGTAGTTTGTAGATTTGTTTACTTACATACTTGGATGACTTATGAGTCGCATTTTTCTCCTTTTGTTGGCTTTCTTCGCTTCAAGGTTAGTCGTTCTGTGTTTCTTCGAGGAAAACTTGTATACATTTCAAGCTGTTTACTACAATTTCCACAGCTTTTAACCTTTATAGGTTATTAAATTCTGTTATTAAGTGTTTCACGGATGCTTTGTTGTTTTGGTCGTGATGAACTGACGGGGGGCTTCTTGATTCTCTAGGTGGTGCCTAAGCTTCGTGATCAAGGGGTTCCCCTTGACATATATTGGACTGATGAGTTTGCCTGTGAGCTGTGTTCGTGGTAGCGGTTTGCTGTTGAGGCGGTTGCGGGCTGGCTGGTTTCTTTTTTGATCCCTTCTTGGTTCGGGATGCTGGATGTGTTTCTCTTGACCTGCTCTGCTCCTGGTTGGACTGCTGGGAACAGGCTGCTGCTTTGTGATTTGGGGCAATGTTTCCTTCGTGCTCCACCTTTTCTGATTAGGATACTTGTTGTCTTCATTGTTCATCTGTTTCGCCCACTGTGTAAATGTTGTCAGGGGTAAATTTGCATTTCTATCTACTGTTAAAGGCTCGCTGCGCAGCCTTTTATGCTTATGTACAGGGGTAATACCCTCTTTAAAACTCGCTTGTTATGCCAAGAGGAATCTTACACTGGTTTGATGCAAGACTTCTGGTGGCATTCAAACTCGATTATCTAATAAATTCACCTTTAAAAGAAAAAAAAAAAAAACAAGTTGCGAGTTGCCTTTGAGAAAGACAAAGCTCTAAATTGTTTTAGGTAAAGGTGCAGGTGAAATAGTTAGTATAGAGCAGGAAAAAATTAGTGGCGCCACATGCAGAAATTATATCTTCTGGCCATCATTGAAAGATGTCAAAGTCAAGTAACAAGGCCCAAGTTCGAGTGGCCGAGGAACCGCTTTGTGGTCTATAATGATGCACGATTTATTTACTCAAAAAATGATGAAACCTGACCCACATGTTATTTCCCATCTGACTACTCACATATGGGGTTTGTGATTTGTTTACAGATAATATAAAATACTTCTGATGATTCTCTTTGGAAAAATTAAAAATAACAACAACATTTACATATATGTGAGGATTGCAGACTAAAAACATATTGTTAAAGTAAATATTACATGTGGAGAAGGGGGAACCCGGTTGTTTTGACCAAATATCATCAGTTCCAGTTCCAACCCCAGCATCTAGATACACAGGTCCTCCGATGTTTCCAGCACCGCCCTCGAAAAGATCAAATTTCATGTCCTCGGATGGTTTCCAATGCTGCTTCCTCTGGTTGATGAATCAATTTTTGATTTTCTTCTGATTTAGTCTGTTATTTCTTCCGATTTAAATCTAATTTTGTTAAAAATTAAATATAAAGAAACACATAATAAGTGACGTAATGAAATATGATACAACATATGACATGATGAAACATAATATAAAAGATAAATATAACGAAATACATGATAATTAATGTGCGAAATTCGACACAAAAGATGACATGACAAAGCACGATATAACAGATAAACGTGACGAAACACGACACAAAAAATGACAAGATGAAATAAAATATAAATATTTGACATACATATGATGTTACAAGAACCAGTAATAGTAAATGTGTCACATAAATTATAATAGTAGAAGAAGTCAATACATGGATAACTGAGACGTGAGATAAGAATTGTCGACGTGTGAAGTATGTGAAACAATGATTGCCAAGATGGGTGACTTTGATGCCATGTTAGAAGAAGTGAAAATCTTAGATAATATCTTAGCAGTTTATATAGCAATTTGATCTTAATAGCAGGAGAAATCATTAAAATGGTAGATATTAGATACAAAGAATAACATGGCTGGTCTCTCTTGAGCCTGTTCTGGTCTGCTAGTTGGTCTCTTTATTGAACTTCTCTTAACTAAGTTGATAAAATATATTCCATTGTCAAGGAAAAACCACAGAACTAGGTTTTATTTTATGTGAGTGTGTCTTATATTTGGAGATATGAGAAGTCATCAAGAAGGATAAGAGATGAGAGAGCATTGTTAATCCATTTAACTACTCTAGCCAAATTGACCAAAATTATAGAGAGAAGAAATGGCATTCCTATCATGCAAGTTGATTTATTAAAAACAATAAAACCTTTGATAAGAAAATGAATATTCAGAAAATAAAAAAGAAAAAGAAGTTACAAATGACAACAAATCCTTGATTGATATTACAAATGACAAAACAGCAGAACTGGCCTCTAAGAGCATTTTATATCCTGAACCAATGTTTTTGCCAAATTAACTGTAAGGGTGCAGTTCATTTCCGCGGATCTCCTCCTACCATTTGCCTTCCTCTGTTTTCCTAAAGACATCAAATGCACCTTACCATTCATTTTGGAATGGCTGGTCAATGTCAAAAACCCAGACCTTATATCACTGCCTAGATTTGTATCATTTCTTCCATTGTTTGAATTCAAATGCTTTGCTGCAGTTAACTTTCTTGTAGTTAAACCCCTCTTGCCCTTGGGAACAAGACCAGCCCAAGCTGCTTGCAATTGTAAGCGAACTTTAGGTTGGTGATTCCATATCTGAAGTAACCAAAATTTGGGTTCTTGACTTTCATTTCGGTGGTAAATGTCATGTTTACGGAAGGGTTTGGAGAGGAGCCATAGTTGAGATTCTCAACCATAACAGAGCGCACTCGGAATTTCGGATTTTTTTTGTTCAACACTAGTATTGAGAAAACTACAATTAATATAATTATGACCACAGAAGCAGCAATTATAGCCAGATTCTTTCGGTTGAGCTCATAGGACGGTTTGCCGGTGGACTCTTCGGATTGCCTCTCTGTAAACTCATTAGATTGCTCCAATTCAGTCTTTTTGGAATGCATCAGAGCAAACTCCTTGTCATAAGCAGTGGCTGAGCCATGAGACACAACTTGGTTATTTAAATACCACGAAAAGTTGGTTTAATTCTTAAACAGGGCAAGCAATCTGAAACTTCTTGAAGGGCTTCGAAGGGATTATAATGAGTGAGTAGGCATGGCAATGGGATATATATATATATATTTGTGTGTGTACACCCAATAATGGGCTGAGTTGACCAAAAATAATAACTTGTAAGAAGTTTTATTTCTTTCTTTATTTCTTCTTTTCTCTCCTTTTTCCTTGTTCACTTTTTCCTAAAACAAGACAATCACAACCCTTCATACTGAAGAAGGAAACCAGAAAACCCTACCCTATCCAAGGATGGAAACCCCCATCAATATCTGAGCATTCCCCCACGAACAAAATCCCTGCAGAGGCGATCGACCTTTACCCACCCCTACCAACAAGGGAACAGCAACATGGACCCTAGTCGCCCATCCAACCCTCCCACAAAAATGAAAAATAAAAACAAGCCAAATTCAAAACCCTCCCCAAACCTAACCACCCATTGGAGGTTACAGAAAGAGAGACTCCACAACCAAAGAAAAAACCACCAGATGGCAACATCCTCAATGAAAGCACAAACACGACGTGAGAAATTAAGTCTCCCTTACCCTCAGCCAACCAATTCCTTTGCAGATCCACTTGACGCCCCTTCTTATTCCCTAGTCCATGTATTGGTTTATTTATTTTTGTTCTCCTCTTTTTTCATTTTCTGTCATTGCCAAACATTAATGAATACTAATTAATTAATACCTTCTAAATTCAATCAAAACTTGTAGATTTATGTTTCTCTTCTTTTGCAGTCTTCCTTTTTTCTTTTAGTTTACGGCTGCAGTTATGACTTGATCCTGTTTTCATGTGCATATGTATATTTTGTTGGAAGACTTGTTCCTCACCGTGGCTGCCGCTGAATTTAGCAATAATTATTGTACTTTGTGTAGCAGGCAAAATAATAATAGTAACAAAAAGAAAAGATTAAGAACACTTTGCCATTGTATTTTGTTGTCGTCCTCCTTAAAATCTTTTGGGTTTAGTGAATCTGATCAATTTGTTATAGACTATCAATAAAATATGTTATCAAAATATCCAAAAAAAAAAAAAAACCCATTCAGTTTTATTAGAAAATTGTTTTTTCAAGTAGGCGTGCATTCTTTTCATGAAAAGAAAAACAGTCTGACTTCATCTGTCCCCCAAAATTCGGACCAAGTCCTGTTTCATTTCCCATTTCGCAGGGGCTGAATGCTTAACAAATGCAGAACCAATAGAAGTTAAAGTGCCTTCTTGATCTTCTGACCATTCAGTTGAAATTTGGCACATGATCTCAGAATATTTACTTTTGCCCACATGCTGAAGTGCCATGATGCGTTTTTGGGTAGGTAAAAATGCCATGAAAAAACCTACTGCGGAAAATTTCTTTTCCTCTGAAACAATCAAAGCCATGTGGAGGTAAAATTTAATTGACGAACTGGTTTTCTATGCTTAAGCTGCATTCTAGTGCAAATAAGCTCCTTTCGATCAGTTGATCAATATTTTAATTTAAACATATCTCGTTGAAGAAGTTTTTGGTCTCAAATTTATACACACCATGAGTCCTCAAATGTTGATCTCATTTTGACTTTATTAGCTGAGTTCTCTTTGTTTGACCACTGCCCACCTTAGTTTAAATTAAATTTCATATTTCTTTCGAGAAGAGTTTACTTGACGAAATGCTTCAAAAATCGAGAGAAAAGATAAAGACTTGAAAATGTCAAAAACAACCGATATAGGAGAGGATTAATCTTTTCAAGTAATCTGACAAATTGATCAAAATCAAAGGAGAGCGGAAAAGAATTGCATTCTAATCGTGCAAATGGAATTCACAAAATAATTAAAATAAATGAATATTCGGTACAAGAAAAAAAAATGAAGTTTCATATGATTGAATAGAACATAAAACAAATTCAAAAAAGAAAAGCCAAGAAATCCATGATTGAACAATCACACAGCAGCAGGGCTCTGAGGGCATTTTATATCCTGGACCGATTTTTCTGCCAAATTAACCGTAAGGGTGCAGTTCATGGCTGCATATCTCCTCCTACCGTTCACCTTCCTCCTTTTTCCTGAAGACATCAAATACACCTTACCGTTCATTTTGGACTGACCGGTCAACGTCAAAAACCCCGACCTGATATCACTGCCTAGATTTGTATCGTTTCTTACATTGTTTGAATTCAAGTCCATTGTCGCAGTTATCTTTCCTGTGCCAAAACCCCTGATTCTTGCCCCTGGGACTAAGACCTGCACAAGCTGTACGCCCCTGTAAGCGAAAGTAACATTGGTGCTTCCGTATCTGAAGTAACCAAAATTTGGGTTCTTGACTGTCATTTCAGTAACAAATCTCATGCTGAATGAAGGGTTTGAAGAGGTGCTGTAGTTGAGATTCTGAACCACAGCGGAGCGCACTCGGATTTTCGGATTTTTGGTGCTGAATATTAGTATTGAAAAAACTATAATTAGTACAATTACGATCACAGAAGCAGCAAGTATAGCCAGATTCTTTCGGTTAAGCTCAAATGATCGTCCTAAGGTAGGCTCTTCCGATTCCGTCTCCCTGAAATCTTTAGATTGCTCCAGGTCAGGCAGCTCTCTGGAATGCACCAGGGCAGACTCCTCATCCTTTCTGGCTTGACTGTTGGTCTGAGCCATGGGAAACTAGCAGGCTAATCGTTTAATTCTGAACAAAAGCAAGCTATCTGAAAACTTGAGAGGATGTGATGGTGAGAAGTTGGCATCCGAATGGGGTGTATATATACGTGCACTAATGGGCTGCGTTGACAAAAAAAAGGTGCGTGATTGTCACAGAAGTTCTATGTGTAAATACTTTTTGTTGGAAGACTGTTTCCTTACCAAACTTTAATGAATACTAATTAATTAATACCTTCTAAACTCAATCAAAACACATCCAATGTGCATGGCATAAAAATTTCTTATTGTGAGCAATACGTACTCATTAGTCCATTACTCTTTGACATAAGCTCCCTTAGATCATATATAAAAATTTATGCTGCAATTCTAGTGCAAATAAGCTCCCTTAGATCACTTGACCGATAGTTTATTGTAAACTCAGTTAAGAATTGAAATAAAACAAGGATATCTCGTTGAAGGAGTCTTCGCTCTCAAATCTGTACACTCCGTTAGTCCTCAAATGTTTATCCCATTTTGACTTTATTAGGTGGAGAGTCTATTTGTTTGACTACTGGCCACTTTAGCTTTAAATTTAATTTGTGTTTTTCTTTAAGAAGAATTTACTTGATGAAATGTTCAAAATATCAAGGGAAAAGATAAGGACCTGAAAATGTCGAAAACAATCAATATTTAGGAGAGGACTACTCTTTTCAAGTAATATGAGAAATTGATTAAATTCAAATGAGAGCGGAAAAGAATGACATTCCAATTATGCAAGTGGAATTCACAACATAATTAAAAAAATGAATATTAAGTACAAGAAGAAAATGCATTTAAAAAAAAAAGTACAAGAAGAAAATGGAAATAAAAAAAGAAGTTACATGTGATTGAATAGAATAAAACAACAAATTAAAAAAGAAAAGCCAAGAAATCCATGATTGAACAATCACTCAATAGCAGGCTCTAAGAGCATTTTATATTCTGGACCAATTTTTCTGCCAAATTAACTGTAAGGGTGCAGTTCATTGCTGCAAATCTTCTCTACTGTTCACCTTCGTCCTTTTTCCTGAAGACATCACATACACCTTACCACTCATTTTGGACTGGCCGGTCAATGTCAAAAACCCCGACCTGATATCACTGCCTAGATTTGTATTATTTTTTACATTGTTTGAATTCAAGTCCATTGTTGCAGTTATCTTTCTTGTGCCTAATCCCCCAATTCTTGCCCCTGGGACTAAGACCTGCACAAGCTGTACGCCCCTATAAGCAAAAGTAACATTGGTGATCCCATATCTATAAGTAACCATAATTTGGGTTCTTGACTGTCATTTCAGCAACAGATCTCATGCTGAATGAAGGGTTTGAAGAGCTGCTGTAGTTTAGATTCTCAACCACAACGGAGCGCACTCGGAATTTCGGATTTTTGGTGCTGAATACTAGTACTGAAAAAACTATAATTGGTACAATTATGATCACAGAAGCAACAAATGTAGCCAGATTCTTTCGGTTGAGCTCAAATGATCCTCCCGAGGGTGACTCTTCCGATTCCGTCGCCCTGAAATCTTTAGATTGCTCCAGGTCTGGCAGCTCTCTGGAATGCGCCAGGGCAGACTCCTCATCTTTTCTGGCTTGATCGTTGGTTTGAGCCATGGGAAACTTGCAGGCTAATTCTGAGCAAAAGCAAGCTATCTGAAACCTTTGGAAGACTTGAGAGGATATGATGGTGAGAAGTTGGCATCGTATTGGGGTATATATATGTATGCAGTCAAGGGCTGACTTGACGAAAGAAAGGTTTAGGGTTACTATTTTAGCTTGGACTACCTTTTTTTTTAAAAAAAAAAAAATCGATTTAAGCTTGCCCTTAAACCAGTATAGGCGCTGGTTATGGGCTCAAAAGCTGTTCAATTACTTACTTCCTATTCCACCTCTATAGGAGCTGTAGAAACATCTTTCACCCCCCTCTTACATTTCCACTGCACCCCATACATCAATTCGCTTTCAAAAGCGGATCACCAGAAACCAAAAAAAAACAGGGGAGCATATAAGCATTGACCACCCCCCCTCACAACCCCTGATCCGAAAACAATATCCTACAATGACATGTATGAGCACAGACTATAGACCAACTTACAACAAAAGAAACCAATAACCATGCCACCATAGTAAGCCCGAAACAAGCAAAAAACAGAGAATTCTTCGCTACACGTTACATACAAAATCCACTGGGCAAGACCTATGCAATCAAGCTTCGAGTCGCCAGTACAGACCCGACCACGCACGGCCTCCTCATGAAGTCCCACTGTCCTTCCAAAACTCCTCTGCCATTTGCTCTTCCCATATTCACCACACCTCGGCCACCACTCCACACAGCCCCTCCGCTTTGCAGGGTACCCACATTGATCCCTAAAACCCACAACACAGCTCCAGCCTCGCTTCTCCCTTCCCACAGCCCCCAACGCAACCGTTCCCCTCACCCCTTTGATCCCTAAGCTTGGACTACCTTGAGTTCAGATTATTAACTATTCCAGTAAATTGGGTAAGGTTTTAGATAAATTATCTCAATTCATTTTGAGTTGAAGTCAACTATTTCGCCAACGTTGGTAGATTGGGTAGCTTAGGTTATATTAGATGCATTCGGGTCACTTGATATTCAAGTTTTGGACCGCTCCTTTTTTAGGTTTTTGGATTTTAAATCATTGGGACATCCATTCAAATTGGGTTGGTTTACTTTTAAGTTTGAAATAGGTCAAGCCCAAGAATGATTGTTTGTCAATTTGACTTTAATTTTGATTGGTTGCATATTAAATTTATACGATCTTTTTTTTTTAATAAAAAAATTTCAAGTATACTTTTATTCCCTTATTATCTTCTTTTCAATGATTTAAAAAAGTAAGCAGTTTTTATTTTGTATGTGTAACTAATGAATTAAGTTTAACATCTTCTTAATTAAAAGAAATAATAAAAATATATAAATTTTATTTTTGAATTTGAAAAAGAAGATTCGAATCCTATTCTTTAAGTATGAGATTATACACTAATCAATGAGACAAATGTTCACGTGCATATACAAAAATTTTTTTTTTCATATGTTTTAGTCTTTTGGCAAATTTTGGTTGGCCACACAATTCATAAGTCTATATTATTCAAAATATTTGTTATGAATACCAAAGAAAAAAATATTTCCCATAATGCAAATATTCCAGTGCCAATAAGACAACGTTAAGTCAGTTTCTTGATATTCATTTACAAATTGACTTACGTTTCAGCTCATAGGATTTAAACATTGTCTAAAATATATAAAACTAATGTAGTATAGTTTATATCATTAATTGTATCAATACATAATGTAGCATCAAGCCTAGCAAATTGCGATTTATATCTGCACAATTTCTTCTACCAAATCAACTGTAATAGTGCAGTTCATCTCCACAGATTTTCTTCTTCTTGATCATTTTGATCGGACGCACTTTACCATTCTATTTGGACTGGCTGCAGGTTGTGTGAACATTGCCCAAGTTTGAATCATTCACAACAGCACGTTCATCTTTTTTTTTTTTTTTTGTGGATCTTGCTCCTGCCCTTGCGAAAGTAACAGTTGCTATTTCAAATTTGTACCGATCAAAATTCTGTAAGTTCTTCTTATAGTCAATCAGGCTATAATTTTCACGTTAAATGATGGGGTTGGAGGTCCTCAACCACAGCAGAGCCAACCCAGAATTTTGGATTTTTGATACGCATCACTGTAACTGCAAAGACTAGAATGATCACAGTCCGGACGACAACAAAAGCAGCTAACCAGAGCATTTCTTTTCGCTTGCGCTCTTAATTTAAAAATGCTCCAGGGCAGAGTGCAGACTCTACATTGCTTTTAGCCATGATGAGAACTTCTTTTAAATTTAAACCAAAGCAACCTGCTAATCTGAAACTTTTGAGGGATGCAAAGGATATGATCATGGCGCAGAAGTGGGGCTCGTGCGTAAGCATACTTTGACACTTGACATTTCATGCAAACACCTTCCTTGAAAATGTCTCTCCATTAAGTGACGGCGTACCAATGCCATAGCACATATCAGACGCTTTCAAACGCGTCGAGAGCTTTGAGATTTTGACTTTAGGCCTACTCAGATTTCAGCTTTCACAGATTCACAATATGAGATTGGAGTGCAGTAGCCGAAGCTTCTGTTGTATCGTGACAAGCAGAAGAGGGGAAACGCCATCATTTAGCGTACATGTTTCTCATACATCCGAAGCTTCTGTAAAGTGAAAAAAATTATGGTCAAGTTTCCTCAGGCGCGTTCGAGTGGCACAATCTGATCTGATTTTTTTTACTTTCCATTTTCCACACGGTCCTTGTATTTTGGGAAACCATTTACTTTTTCCCTTGTTTTAGTGAATCTTCCTGGAAGCTGCTACATGATTGTTGAGTAAGATGCGGGGTCTTCCAGCATCCAAGCGTTAAATTAAGATAGAAAGGTCTTCAAAAGAGTGCTTTAGTTCAGGGGAAATGCTGTTTGCACCTTAATTTTTCAACTAACCATTGACGGGTTAAGGTCCATAATTTCGGTCCTGCTTGTACCCTGGAAAATTCCTACTATTCTTCGAAGGTTGCAACTCTCCCATGCTTGTTAAACCAGAAAATACTTGTTATTGAAAAAAAGAAGAGAAGAAACTAGTGGAAGTCAAGATTCCTGAAATGGACACACTTTAATTTGGCCACAACAATTTTAATTCCTTCTTTGATGACAACATAATGGGATGAGCTTTGCTTTCTATTATGAAGTCGAGAGAGAGACCAGGGAATAGAAGAAAATAAATTACTATCAATGCCCAAACATATAAATGCTAGATAAACCTGAAACAATGGACCACCAAAATGCGTTGGAGCTGCACTCGAGCTCCAATTTCTCTTTCTTGGGGCATAAAGGATGACAGAGTATCACTGTCTCGGATACTTTATACTAGCTCAAGTAAAGGTAGAACTGGGAGTATACCATTGTCGACTTCAAAGTGGGTCAGGTACAAAAATATTATATGAAGAATATTTAGTAGTGAATAATGATAATAGTGCAAAAGCAGAATGCTAAGATACAGAAAATATTTTCTGTACTACTACAATATATTCATGATTTTTTCTGTTTGAACGTGATAGTCATGCTTATGCATAATCACCAGAATTTGTATTATTATAGTATTCAAAACCTACGCAATGAATCATGCCAGGAAGATAGTAGCAAGCATATTTTTGACCTTTATCACGTTTTAATTTGGGCGAGCCAGAACATAACACAGGATCCCTCGAGTTTTACTATGCTGATCTCACTGCATATCCCTGCGCAGGAACAACAATTTTTTTTTTTGAATTTTCATGAACAAATACAATATGGAATATTTTTGGTCTGATATTAAAATATAAGTATTTGCTAGTCGATCAAAGATAGTATTATAAACACAGGAGGATTCGAACTGTTCTTTGCCAAAGTTTGATAGACGGTGTGATCAGTAGCCCTCCAGTCTAGTTAGGTGTGGATTCTGGTTTGTGACTTTTCCAATTGTTTTAGAATATAATAACAACAGAACCTTCTACTTGAAATATCGCCCTTAGTCTGGACACGCTTGGGAACTTGGCTAATACATTTTCAAGCAAGGAATTTTTGTCCCATGAACTAGTCTTTGAATCTTATGTAAGCAACAACTATATATACGGTTCATACCAAGACCTCAATCCTCACCAAACCCTCTTTCACATCCACTGAAGCACTCAAAAGACCCAATTGGACGAGAAAAAGAGTCCCTTCTGACAACAATTGAGAATATAGCAATGGCGGAGCAGAATTACCAACAGAAAAATATAGACATGGAGTCCGCTGCAGAGCTCAAGCGAAAGAAACGCATGAAATTGTTTGCCTATGCCGCTGCTTTCGTCGTCTTCCAGACTATAGTCATATTGGTCTTTTCACTTACGGTGATGCGCATCAAAAATCCCAAGTTCAGGGTGCGCTCTATCACAGTTGAGGATATTGCCTACACCTCAACCCCAAACCCTCCTTCTTTCAACATGAAATTCAATGCTGAAGTCGCTGTCAAGAACACAAATTTTGGTCACTTCAAATTTGATAACACCACCATTTCTTTTGATTATGGGGGTGTTCAAGTTGGGGAGGCATTCGTTGCCAAGGGAAGAGCCAAGGCTAGATCCACAAAAAAGATGAATGTAACCGTGGACTTGAATTCAAACAACATACCGGCTAATTCAAACTTGGCAAGTGACATTAGCTCTGGGTTTTTGACCCTGACCACCCACACCAAGTTGAGCGGGAAAGTGCATTTGATGAAACTGATCAAGAAGAAAAAGTCTGCACAAATGAACTGCACCATGACAGTTAATTTGGCGAGCAGAGCTATCCAAGATATTAAGTGCCAATAAAGTATGAAGCTGATCTATGCATGACTGCTTGATTATTGGAATATGGTTGTTATCTTTTACAGTATTTGTCAAGCTGATATGCATACAGCATTACAGCTTATATCATATGTATTTTTCTCCCTACTTGTATTCGTTTTATGTCTTTATTGATTTATATATGAGATTATTTATTTTACTAGAATTTGTGACTTGCTTATTATTTGTTTGTTTTTTGAGAGGCAGACTTATTATTTGTTGACACTAAATAGTGATTGTTTGTAAAATAAGATAGCTTCCCTCCTCGATCCAGCAGTGCAATGGATAATCTAATCTCACATATTCATTGAAAAGTCTGGAAATGGGATTTCTGATAAAGCTTACAGTTCTAAGAGTCCGGCTTAGTAAACAAAGGTGGCGAGTCTCTTCATTTACCCAAAAACTTGTAAACCATTCAATAATCATCAAAATTTTGTTCAGTGATAAAAGCAACTTAACAAGAATTTTGATTTCTCATTTCCAGACATAAAAAATTATAAACAAACAATGGAAAGGTGGTGCTTTAGGTAGAAAAGATGGTAATTTAATTCAGTGAAGTTTTATCTACAGCACTTCTTCGCTTCGATTAAAAAAAAAAAACCTCTAATTCTTGAATCTCCCCTGTTTTAGTCTGTTCATGGAACTCTTTTGCATGGTTAAATTGGAAGGAAAGATTTCAACTTAAAATTTTCCAAAGTATGACTGCTATTATATTATTGTCTAATTAGTTTCTTTAAGGAAACAAAAGAAAGAAAATAATGCAAGAGTTAAAAGAGAATTGACCGAGCTAATTAAGGACAGAAAATAGAATGAAGAGAGTGGGAAGAGTTCAAAGTAATACCTTATATATTAAACTAACGAATTAATCCAGAAAATTAACCTTAACGTACTGTACTATAGGGGTATAACATATGAATATGATAAAACATCTTTAAGAATCTCAACACATCAAATGTAAGAAGAGAAGGGTATCGCTGCCTCGTTCGTGGCATTTTCCTTTCTTGTTTGAAACAACAAACACAGCAGTTTCCGGCTTCTAGATGAAGACGTCACTTTGGTAAAGCCGTTGGCTTTTCTTTGATGTGTTGAACCGTTGAGGGACCCTTTATTTTAAGTATCGTGGAATTATTGAATTCATGATTAGTTGGGTGTAAAGCATGGGCCCCCTTGTGGGTCCAAACAATCATCAAAACGTACAAATTGCTCCAAAACCAATACCAGTGAGCGTGAAAAGTTGCATAATATTTTATAACGTTTAAGATTTTATACAAGGACGATTTTTTTTCTATCTTTAAAGATAAATTGTCTTTGAAAATAATTTTTTTAATATTAATTGTTTTTAATCAAGAAAAACATTTTATAAATAAAATTATTTTTAATAAAATTTCCTCATATTTAAGTTTATGTGTTACATATCATATTAAAAAAAAATTATTACACGTAATTTTTTTCTATGATTATAGAAAATGTAATAAATAATTTAAATTAAAAGATTTTAGATAATTTTTTTTTGTTCAAATTCATTTCATTTCATTTCAACAATAACTGGACGTTGAATAATTGTTTAATATATCTTCATTTTCATATCAATTTTTTTTTTAATTTAAATTTTATCTCTGTTATAAAAGTGTTTAACTCTGAGAGTTTATATTCTAATAAAATAAAAAATTAGAAAACAAGTTACATGCCATGTTTAAAAAATGTTATTAATAAATGCCATGTTCAAAAAAATATTGTTACACGTTTTAATTCTAAAGTTTTATATTGTACTGAAATACAAAATAGTAAGTTACTTGCCATGTTTAATAATAGAAAAGAAAAGCAAAATGACATGGTAAGCCTACGCAAATGTTACACACTTTAGCATAAGATGCTACATGCCAAAGTCAAAAGTTTAACATCAGATGTTACAAGCCAAGATCAAAGTTTCAAGGCCAAAGCAGAATATGTTACACACTAATATTTTAGTAACAGATGTTACATGCCAAGGTTAAAGTTTCAGTATCAGATGTTACACGCTTTCAATATCAAATGTTACACACCAAGGCCAAAGCTTCAGTCAGAGGTGAAGAGAGGGAGGCTACTAGGGGCCCCCACCCCCTTAAAATTTTAAAATTTAATAATTGTTCTTTGTTTTTTTTTTTCAAATTTTATAGTTTTACTTCTTATTTTTTTAAAAAAAAATATAATTTCGCTCTTGCAAACATTGAATTTCTTATTTTTACCCCTTCAAACATGAAAATCTGACTCCGTCACTAGTTTCAATACTAGATATTACACATCAAGATCAAAGCTTCAATACCAGATGTTACACACCAAGGCATATTACACATCAAAACTTCCTTCTTTCTACTTATGTTACATGTCAAGATATGTTCTACCAGACTTAAATCACTGAAAAACTTAACACCAATAAACTCAAGAACCTGTTGTTACTTACAATATCATACTTTTTGATTTACAGATCAACAATAAAGGGTTTCGTGAATGTAAATTAATAAATTCAAAAATATGTTATTACCTTTCAAATCATACTTTTTTGTCTGACGACAATATGGCAAGATGATAAGAGATAAACAGAAAGATGGTGATGATGGTAAAATTAGAAAAAGCTGGATGGCGAAAGAGAAAAATGGGAAGCACATCAAAATGGGGTGTACAGCAGATGAACGGTGAGAGAGAAAAATTGAGAGTATTTAATTTGTTTAAAATGATTTTAAGGGTATTTTTATTATTTCACGACTAAAATTTAGTAAAAATAATTAATTTTATATTGAAAGATATTTTTGAAATAGATTTATGAGAATGATTATTTTTCATAATTTTCTCTTTTATAATAATGTTTACTAGTTTTCTATAATCTAAAAATTGTAAAAAAATATAACATACGTGTTAATCGGAAATGAAAAAAAAAAGGTTAGTATGAAATGTCTCCTTTCGAAATGAAGAAATAATAAGAAATGGTGTCTACTATAGCACTTGCAAGATATATATATCCCCTTGGAATGGTGCAATGCGATTGGGCTGTTACTAGTACCCTTTAGATAGCCTGTCCATGAATCATGATTGCTCAGTAGAAGTTTCTACTGTTATTAAAAGCGAGGAAAATAAGAAAAAAATCAATCACTTTCTTGTGAGGTATTAATCCAATAGCGTCGTAAGCCAAAGAAGCAAGGTTTCAAGCCCGCCTACACACCTAACGCGTTTGTTTAATAGTACGAGAAGAGGTGTCCTTTTGCACCTTCTTTTCAACCCAAGTGTTTGCTAATTCCCTCTGCCAAACACTTCAAATCCATCTAGATGTACTATCATTTATCTGGCTATAAATACTTCGCTACAAAGCCCACATTGGTCATCTCATTCTTATATCTGTTAAGCGCTTGGAAAATTTTTCTCAGCTTCTGAATTAGCATACAAAAAAACATGGAGGCGAAGAGTCAATCCCCATATCCTTTGGTACCGGCTGCCAATGGCCATGAACGAAGTGACGAAGAGTCTGTCGCGGCTCACTCGAAAGAGCTAAAGAAAAAGAAGCGAATGAAGTGCCTGTTGTATATAGTATTATTTGCTGTGTTCCAAACCGGAATCATATTGCTTTTTGCCTTAACGGTTATGCGCATCAGAAACCCAAAGTTCCGGGTGCGGTCAGGTTCATTTACAACTTTCAACGTTGGAACCGAGGCTTCCCCTTCGTTTGATTTGCAAATGAATACTCAATTCACGGTAAAGAACACAAACTTTGGTCACTTTAAGTATGAAGGTGGTCTTGTCACGTTCGCGTACAGGGGCACACCGGTTGGCCGGGCCACTATTCAGAAGGCTCGAGCCAGGGCTAGATCAACGAAAAAGGTTGATGTTGTGGTGGAGTTAAGCTCCAACGGTTTGCCAAATACTAATGAGTTGGGAAGAGATATTAGCGCCGGGGTTCTAACCCTCACTAGCTCTTCAAAGTTGGATGGGAAGATTCATCTCATGAAGGTGATCAAGAAGAAGAAGTCTACCCAAATGAATTGTACCATGGACGTTGCCATTGACACAAGAACAGTACGAAATATTATATGCAAATGATATGCTATGTTGTTTAGGTTATGGATTTCCATTTTTGCCCTGCTATTTTGTTTTCCTTTTCACTTTCTTGGTAATATTGTGTGTTTCTTTGTCTTTTATTTTCCTTTTGCACCAAGGGAGACATATATGTTTGTTGATATAATTATAGTCTCCCGCGTGTCTATTCTTTTTTGTTATCATGGTTTTCATGAGAATAATAATAATAATAATAACAATAATATATATATATATATATTAAAATCTTCTGTCACTTTTAATAGTATTAATACACTGAATGCACCTTTTTTATATAAAAATTCATAATTAATATGTCCTTAAAATTCAAAAATAATAATGATAATAACAATCCAGGATGGTTGCAAATGGAGTCCGTGAAACCGTAACCCATCAAATGGGATAAGCTGAGGGCCGGGAATTGGAAAAATATTATTGTGGCAAGAATTTCAAAAGTTTGGACCAGTGGGAGGGTTAACAGGGACAGGGGAGTGAGCAATAAAAAATAATTAGCAGAATTTCTAGTCCTTCTAGATGATGGGACTTAAGCGCTCTTTTGCTTTCAAATGTGTTATCTCAAATCTCAATCACAAAGCATTACTTGCATTTGCCTATACAACACGCTGGGACCTTTGTTTTTAGTCTTCTTTGTGCACTTATCAACTCAACAGTTGACCGCCATCCATGCTGACTGTCCTTTTTTTCTTTTTAAAGGTTGAACTTTTTGTCACGTTACCCCACATGGGAAGTCAATCTTAATCGTATTCATGATAATCAAAATTCAATTAAAGCTGTCTATTTGCTCTTTGTTTTTTTGGAAAATTATAAAAAATTGAATAATATCAAATTAAAACCTTATTTATTCTTTCCCATCTCTTATGTGTTATAAAATATAAAGAAATAGTATGTAGACATTTTTTTAATTTTTTTTATTTAAACAAAGTGTAGGTATATTTCTTCCCTTTAATTAATGTGTAAAATGATCTTACAATTAAACGATTTTCATCGTCTCATTTTATTATTCGCGTGTTAAATCTTGAAATTCTTATACACAATCTCCAACCTTCTTGAAAAAATATATAAAAATCAGGTACTATGATGAACGATCGATTGATCATTTCGTTTGCCTCTACAAGAGAGGATAAGCTTAATGCTATTATTATTACCATCGGTCCTGGATTTTAATTTCTATACCAGATAAGAGAAAAGTTCTTAAAAAAGAAAAGAGGAAGAAAACGATTGGTCCTTTGGTTAACTAAATGGGCCTAACCCATGCCCACCAATGGTCATTTCACCTTTTCCTCGGCAATTCTTCGGCCCAGAAAGGATGAAAAGAGTACCTAAAGTATATCATAATGTTGCAGACAACCCAAGAAAAAGACAGAACCAGTGAACTCAAGCATATTACTTAGTAAAATGTCATGTTTCCAGAGGATGTTATGTTTCCTAACAAGGATGCTAATGTTGAGAACATGGGTCCATCGGGATCCCAAATCACCAACATCGATCGTGGCCTAATGCAAGTGCTGTTAAACGGCACCTACTATTACACCAAGATTCAAGAGCAGAGAGAGACGTATGATTCAGCGGAAGAAACAAGGCACATTTATGGTCCTCGTACGAATTCTTTTGCTCTGCCGGTTTTCTGTTGTCTAATGTCTCCTCCTGATTGCGCTGTTTTTTCATTTTTCCTCTCTCTTTGAGAGAAAGAAATTAATTTGGCTCTTGTCCTAAGTTGTTACCCTTACCGCTATTACATGGTTTGTCTGTCTCGGTGCACTGAACCCCTCCTCATTAGTCATCTTTGTCAACTGTGACGTTAACTAGTCCTTTTTTGTTGATGACCTGTTGCTCTGCTGACATCAACTCCGTCTGATGAACAATCTAGATTTCAAGTTCAGCTGTTGAGGTTAAAGTTGAAAGTGGAGCAGAAACATTTTCTAAAAATCCTAATCACTGTTCGCTTTTATTGGTGGCAAAAAAGAAGCAACATGAATGTGTTGTTCTTAATCAATTAGCCTAAAGAGTTCGATACGTAAATCCCTTGAAGAACATTGGCTTGGTCAAGTTCAGATTCAATCTTGAGAGGGAGGGTAAAATTCGAGGTCAAAAGCATGTCACTCCTAGCTAGGTTGGTCCTGAGTGATGAACACTGTAAATCGCGACTTAATTACTTTTTCTATATAATTCCTCAAATATTTCTGCTGACACTCCATCAAGGTGGTATCTCTACTGACACTCCATCAAGGTGATGCGAATACACTGGAAGATGTTCAACAATTGAAGGCAACTGATAGGTCATAAGCTGGAAAAGAAAAGCCTAGACCTTCTTTAATACAAGCGGTGTCCATTTATAGTGGTCTTGGCCTGTGGGTCTTGACTGTGTGAAATAGGGGCCTACAGTATTACCCTGTCAGAAGGGGACCAAAGCTATTTTGTGGTGCACTGTGGGAGTCTGCGAATGAGGGGGTGGACGCTTTGTTTTTGTGGTCATTTTAGCTATTCCTGTTATTATGATGGTGTGCCTTGAAAATTTTGGTTTACTTGCTGCTGCACACAAAACTTGGTCCTCGATTCATTTATGACTCCAAACAAAATTACCACTTTCTTTATTGAAATTTCAAACTTCACTGATTCAAATACCCAATTCATTATGTCTCTAGTCTAGTTTGGATGTCGCATTGCGATATATCATGCTATAGATTTTTGCTCCTATTTCTTGTCTGTGACTACCTTTCTTCCACATTGCAAATTAAGTGTATACAGCCACGGCTGCAACAATACTTTTACAAAATCTTACAGGTCATTTTCCAATACTGAACTCTATAGCAGAAAGGAGATGCATTGATTTTTTATACTTTTCGGTCTCATTTCCTTGTCATTTTAGTATAATCTTCTGCTTTTCTTTCCTTTTTCTTTTTCTCTTTTTCTTAGATAAGCCTAGAGTCTACCTTCTACGTAAAATGTTCATTGATTGTGAAATTTTAAATTCATGAATACAAATTTGAATGTGAATCAACAAATTATCCCATACTGAATTGGGTCTTACAACAACTTACTAGAAACCCAAGTAGAAGAAATGATGAAATAGGTAGATCTGCCAACAACTAAATGGACAAATTGAATCATAAATGAGAAGTGAATGATTGTTCTGACTTCTGAGTGAGACCCCAGCTGTGTTTGTGGAGGTTGGATAAGAAAATTCAGAATATAGACAAAGAACTTGTGGAAAACAATTGTCCAGGGTATGATCACAGTGGCTTGCTTTCTGAGGAACCAATCAACTAGTATATCAGATCTGGATAAGACCATGGATGCAGTGGACAGAGGCATAAAACTTTCCACTTCAATGGTACAAGAATATATTGAGAGTATACTTGTCATAGGGGAACTTTATTGGCAGTTTCCTGCTGCCACACAAGGTCGGCAGATTGAATATTCAACAAACCATCTGCATCTAGGATGGCTAGCCAGAGGGAGACTCAGAAGAGCATCTGCTTCAATGACTCCGCTTTTTACTTTTGAAATGAAATGATCTTAGACTTTAACCATATACCAGTGAACTGCTTTCTAACCGTTCAAAAGTACTTTTTAAAAGCAGGATGAAACTGCAGAGATATCATGCTATGGCCCCTTTCTTTTTTAAGAGTGTTTTAACACAAAGATCCCAGGTTAGAAATATCAATGGCTTTGGTTTCCTGTTTTTTCTACCTAAATTTCATGGGTGTGAATCGACATTGCTGTTAATTTAAAAATTTGACGCAGCTATATTTTTTATATTGCAAGAATTCAGTGACCAACATACTAGTTAATATTCCCATTCCATCCTTTGTCCCACTTCTCCCCTTTCCCACCAAATTCCCACCACAATCTACCAGTTGTCCAGGAAAGAGCATAATCACCCAAGAAAATGAAAGAAAGAATAAAGTGGGAAAAACTGATAAGTCGTTTCAGGTCCTTCAAATCCAGAAATGATCACATCTTTGATATGAACAGCTCACCTTTCAAAGGTAGCATAATGCTTAACTGCAGAGATACAAGACACACACAGTCGCACAACAAAAAAAATCCAAATCAGAGTTCCTTTCAAATTTTTCATAATGACCCATAACTTTACAAGTGAACCTACTCTACTCACTGCTCATCATAGCTAAACAATCAAACAACAATCCTAGCCTCCCTAAATTCCTTTTTTTCTCCTTTTTTCCCTTTCATTTTTTTTTACATCATCCTGATAATAAAAATCGAAGTCTCTATCCAATGTTTTCCTTCTATAGCTTTGATTAACAACATTTTTTTTTCCCGCGTGTTCTAGTACTTCAGGTGCTGAAAACATTTCCTTCTTCGCTGTATATTCTTGAGGAATCCATCAGTTTATCGTATGAAGAATTGCTTGTAACTCGTGACAAAAGAGAAGAATCTGAGGAAAACATAAATGTTCAATTAGAACTTAATAAGTAGATTTTAAGATTTTTAAGTCAATAATTAGTGCACATACTAATGAACGTATATAGTGAAACCATACCTGTAGAAGATGCATTGCTTAACTTCTCTTGTGAAGAATCACTTGTACATCTCGACAACCATGAAGATTCTGCTGCCAAAACAAGCTAAGCATCAAATTCCAAAGTAAACCCAAAGATTATGATTAGCTTAAGAACAAAATTAATTACTATAATTAGTACCGCCTGATGAATTGAAAGATCTCTTGCAATGCAAAATGGCGCTTTGGATCCCATCATGTTGCAGTACCAGCGAATCGTCTCTCCTACTAATTGGCGATGCTGCAGCCGAGGCTGATCTGCTCTTCCCCAAGTGCTTGCAAACCCCTCTAACTCCTGTTGAATGATTCCCTTGCTTCTCCTTCAAGGAATATACCGTTGCCGGAGAAGCAGCTGGAGATGATATTGATAAGTCACCCGAGGCTTTTGTCTTGTCACTTTGACTGTTCCTTTTGGAGACTTTTACGTACAATGGCTTGATTATATTCAAGTATTTTTGTATCAGATCTTTTGATAATCTCTTTGAGGAATCGTCTGATAAAGAGTCCTCCGTTTTGCCTTTTGTCTTTCTCAAACTATTTTCTCTGGTGAAGATTGGGAGGTTCGGAGACTCTTCTATTTTGAATGTTACTTTCAAATGCTTGCTGCTGCCTTGGTTCTCACGCTTTGGGGTCTCCATAGAAATACCGATGAACTCTGTTTTCTCAGCTCTGTAAGTATTAGCATTTGCCATTGACTTTGACTTCTTGAGAGTAAAGACTCGAAATTTCGGAGCCGATTTTAACAGGGCTATGGGAGACTGAGGCTTGGAGCTTGGCTCAATGGGCATGATCTTTCTTTTGGAGAAGTGATCGTTGGGGGACAAGGAACGAGTTTGCTGTGGCAAGTCGAGGTCTTTATCACCAACATTCTTAGCCGATTCCTGGAGTACTCTATCTTCTCTGGAGTCATATCTTTTCTTGGCTCTGACACCGTTCTCTTCACTGTTGTTGCTGTGGAGATCTCCCTTGTTATCAAACTCATGCAAAGGAAGCTCCAAGTCGATGAAAGAGTCCTCCCCTTCATCCAACTCATGGTCTGAAACAACTGAAGACTTTGGAACCTCGGCGGTACCGCTGTTTCCACAACAAGGTTGGTTTCGGTTCTCTTTATGAGCGCCATAGCTAGGTTTCCAAAACCTGAGAAAATTGAGAGCATCCATGGTTATGGAGAGAGAAAGAGAGAGAAGAAGAAGAAGAAAGAATCTTGAGAGACGAGTGTGAGCTTTATGGTTTTGTTTCTTTTATAGGGGAGGAGTAGTTTAGCTCTCTCTTGAGATAAAACTAAAAAAGAGAGACCCTTTGCACTCCCTTTGATGGATGTGTTGACAGAAATTGAAAATGGTGTTTCAGGGGGAGCACAGAGTGAGGTAAGCTTTTTATTTCACTTTTACAAGAGAGAGAGAGAGAGAGAGCTTTGCTTTTGAACAGTGTTTATTTTGTAGCTTAGGTTGTTTTTACTTACAAAGGAATTGTTTGCGTGGATATACAGGTAGAGCACGTGACCGACCTTGAGAGAGAGAGAGAGAGAGAGAAAGACAAATCTTGATTGGGAGCAATTGAGCATTAGAAATAGACTATTGCAAATGACAATTACTCTGTAAAAAGTTTGTAGTTTTAGACTACGATACAGAAATACAGATATTATACTGTTACAAATTCAGACTTGCAGGCATTGGAGACAGCCTTTTTACCTCTTTCTTTAGACTTCACCAAATTTTTGAATCCTGGATTTACATTTGCCCCACGCGCTGTCTGCTATTTACTGTTACAGATATTGCTTATGCTTGCTTTTACTCTCCCCCACTCTCTCACTCTCAGGTTTAACTCGGCACACTACTTCTGCCTTTGGACATGTTATTCCATTCCTATATAGATAATGAAAATCACAAAAAATTTCTCACCTTCGTAAAATTATTCGCTCCTTCTTTTATTTCTTTCAAATTTTCTAGTATTATTTTAGGTACATATGACCAAGCCCAGTAGCCATGGTCTTTTCTCTGCTTCTTTTTTTCTTCTTTTAATAATTACATTAAGCACTAGCTATATTTATCTGACCCTTATTTTTTAAATACGTTTACGTCAAACGTGATGGGAGGCAGGCCTAAAGAAATTCAAAGGAAGGGATTTATATTGTTTGTATTTTTGTTGGGTGGGCTTTCATGTCAACTCAAGTTTTCTAAAATTTTGGAGTAGTGTCGGCAATTAAAACTAAGCTAACACTATTTTAATCAAAGTCTAAGTCAGCCAAAATTGTTTGAAATATGGTTGGTGCTTTGTTTATCAAATTCCACCTTCCATGGTCCTATTCAAACAAGCAAACTATATGCTTCAAATATGTTGGACTATCTTTCATAAACAATACTAAGACATCAGAATTATAGATCCTAATTCAACTCCTGAGTTTTGTTCAAAGAATTTGAACTTCATTTCCACTTTTAATCTGACAAAATCAGCACAATTATATAAAAGCAGTTAAAATCTATACACTAAAACATGCAAATGTCTGCTTCAATGTGGGCACGAAAATGAGTGCACTTGACACAAGGATTAAATTGAAGGCGGATAATTTAGTGCGAAATGCAAAGGCAGGCTGGGCACGCCAGAGGGAGGCGCGTGAAAGGTGAAAAGAGTGAAAGGCCCTTTATGGCAGAGGTAGTTTGACGGGGATTATGTTGCAGAAGACATTACGAGGGAGACGAGAAACTTCCAAAGAGAGGAGAAAAAGGACAAAAAAATGAAAGGGGAAAGGCCAAAGGGCCAAAAGCAAAAGACTCAAAAAAGAAGAGGGAAACGTAAGCTCTTTGTTAGAAACGAGAGAGAGTACTCTACTTTTCCACATGGTCTTAAAAGATCAGCTAGGTCAGACATTGGGTTCTTTTACAAGGCAAAGGCGGGGGTGTAGCTGTGGGCACGCATGTGTAGCAGTAATGCTTTGGGAGCCTAGCGACCTTTGAAGAGGTCCAACTCTACATTTTGGAGCTGGGGCAAAGGGTCCAAGTCTTACCGCAAAAGGTTTGACTTGCTGAGACGGGTTTTGGGGTCCCTTAGCCCTTGTTTACAGTGAAAGCCATAATGAAAGGAGAAGCTCCTAGCCCAAAAGAAACAAAAGTAGCCTTAAGCATATAACTTTGGAGTAGTACTTCTTTTTCTTTTTAAGATGCAAATACAAAGTAGTAGCATATTTTATGCCAAACTAAAAAAATAAAAAAGCAGCAGCACATTAAGCACATAATTTTCTAGCTCCCTTGGACAGTATCCTAGGTACCCTTTCTGTTTTTTCAGTCAGCAAACAAAAAGAAAAAGTGGCATTATGATCCATCCACATATTGATTTAAATATAGTTACGGATTAAAATTATACTTCGATCAAGTTAAAAATTGAAACTTTGATAACATAAGCAATGTACATTTCGCGGCTGCTTCCCATGAACTCGTTTTTCTTATATGATGGATAACTATCACGATCTATCACATTCATGAACTAGTTTTATGTTTTGTAATACTTCATTATTACTCCTAAAAGTTCCATACCGTGTTTATGGCTTGCACGACGGCTATTTGAGACCTTGTCCTGCTTAAGCTTTAGCTGACCAACTAATTTTTTAGATAGAAAGCAAAAAGATTAGGCTGATTCTGTCTACATATGCATTGCACCATTATATTATTATATATACATCCTCAAACTCATGTTTTCCATATGTACACATATTCTACAAGAATCACCATGCTTATTTTGTTCATACCATGGCATAATTGTCATGAGTTGCAAGATTCTGCGCCCTAAATCATGATGGTAACCTGCAAGTTGGGAATTTTTTTAATGCTTTCTTTGTCTTTTGGAGGGAGAAGTATTGTTCCCCACCACCATCATTGCCATTTACCCTTGTTGTCATCTCAGGTAGATCATTCTATTCTACTGTTCTCCATCTGAATTCCCTTTTCCACGCAGCAGCCCACCATGGATTTTGTACTTCTCTTTGGTTTGTGGGTTTGGTGTATAAAGCTCTCACGCCTCTTAAAAAATTCAGAAATGTTGGCTGCTCTTATTGTTGCTTTAGGGAATTCTGTGAATTTTGTTGGCGACAACGTGGGGTCTTCGTGTTTGCTGTCGATTAAGAGGTTTGATTTTAAAAACTCTTTTGATATTGAAAGAAGATTATGTTGTCTCTCTGTTTAGGCTTTGTACGGACGATGACTTGGGTTCTCAAGACTGCTCATGGGCTATATACAGAGTAGTAGCCTAATGGGTCATTAGCTAAAGGTTGCATTTCACTCTGGCTCGTCCCAACTCTTTTGGGCCTTGCAGATGCTATCTGGAACTAGATTTTGAATATTAAAAAATATTGTCGTCTAGGGTAAAGCATGAGTATTACTAACATTGCTTAATCTGCAGAGTTTTGGTTTGTGTTTAGTCGGTTCATCCATGGAGTTGCTAGCCATCATGACCTCATCACAAATATTTCCAACTTGGTATAGTGCGCACTAGCTTTATCTGTTTCTTCTCTTCTCTGTTTTCCCAACTAGCTCTTCAGGTGAAAATTCTCTTGAAATGTGAAGTTTATATTTGCTTATATGATACGACTTGACTATTTGGAAAGTGAAAACATTCTATCCATAAAGAAACAAGAAATAAAAGTAAAAAAAAAAAAATCTGTGGGGTGCTTAATTCAATGCTAATATGCTTCATTAGTCAAACTGTTTTGTAGAAAGGAAAAGCATAAGAAAAAGCTCTAAATTTGGTGGATAACATCAGAAGATGCGGAAGCAAAGGCTTCAAAATGGTACAAGCTTGAACCCAAATCATTAGGAAGACTGGCTCCAATTATTAGATCGAAACACATATAATGAGCATCCTGTGACGTCCTAACTTGACGCTCTGACTCTTGGTAAAGATTTAGTGCCAAGGAATCCAACGCTTGATAATTGTTATATATAATTCTACACTTGCTGGGAAATTCTTCAACCTGCGTTTCGGTCGTATTGGAAGCATAGTATCTGTAGAAATGTTAGCCCAAAGCCAAGGACTGATACAAAACACAGTCAATTGATACACTGCAGAGGCGTCTGATGTCTGTCTCTTGCTTGATTTGAGGATTAGAATAGAAGCACTTGAGGCAGTATTCAGGACGTGATGTGTTGCTGCACACGATGCTGATAAGAGGATGATCATCTCCATTAGAAAACACTGGTTTCTGCTTTGAATTCTCTCCGTGCATTTTGATTGATTCTCTGGATGGTTGAAGAATGGTATTTATAAGGAAGACTGTTGGGATGAAGATCAGAAATGTGAAGCAAATGGGCAGGCTACAGCTTGGAGAGGAGGCCATCTTCGATGGCATAGACACCCTACAACCTAGGGCACAAAACGAAGATAATACAGAATTATGAGGGAGAAGTTATGGCTCAGTAAGCAACTGAACGTGACAGATTGGTTAAGAAAAAAAACATTAGAAAAAAGTTAAAATCAATCAAAGTTAATCAGACTTCCTAAAGTTATGGGAGAAAGGAAGCTTCCTTTCCCATGACAAACTATAGATACTAATACATGTTTCAAGCATATATCCTAAGATACTGGTTAATCGACATATATACATGGAAAGGTTTTTATTGCATTTAACACTACAAATATAGTTTTTTTCAAAGAAGAGATACATAAGTATCCTCTCGCATGCTCCTTAGAAGAACCAAAAGGGAATAAATTGGAAGCTTCTTTTTAGGAGTAAATTATGAAATCGTGGGTTTTTCCATTTTTGAACTTAGACTATGTTTGATTTTATTGTACTATACATATATTCATGCTTTTACTATTAGCTTTTGCATGGCACATGCATTACTACTAGTATTTTTTTAATGTAAAATTTAAATTTGTAGTTTTATTTTTATTTTATTTTTAAAAACTAAAGTTATTAATAAAATGCTACATTTATTAATTGGTAAATTGAGTTTTTGAAATTTTTAACCAAAAAAAAAATGGAATGTGGTATCAACATATATGTAGTAGCAGACTTAAAATTTTACATAAAGAGTGATTAAATGCTAATTATATAAAGTCATAAATCTATATATCTTAAATTTTATATATATAATAAGAAAAAATAAAAAATTGAGAGGTGGCGTGCCACCACCTTGACTCTGTCACTGCATATATGTATACATTGCATACACAACACCTTGACTCTGTCACTGCATATATGTATACATTGCATACACAGACATGGGCTACCTAAGGATCCTAATCAGTATATATATAAATAAATAAGTTAAATTGATTCTACCATTAATAGTATTGTATTTATTGTTGTCAGGCCAATTTATAGTAGACCATGGTTAAATTGTGCAATTAGTCATTATTCTATGCAAAAAGTATAGATTTAGTCATTGTATAATAATTTGTGTGAATTAAGTTCTTGTACTTTGTTAATTTCAATTTTTAACTCCCTCACCGTTAAATTTGACAGTTAAATATGTTGACATGGTATTTTGATTAAGCTGACATGACACTAATAGAGATGACGTAGCATAATACTGACATGGTAAAAATGTTAACTCTCAACGTGAGTTTAACAAAGAAATTAAAAACACACCTTAATCCTAAAGTAAAAATTAAATGTGATTAACAAAAAATTGTTAAGAATTTTCATAAAAAAAAAACGATTAAGAGAGAAAGAAAAGAAAATCTACTGCCAAAGAGGGAGAATCAACTTCATTGATGTTCAATAACATAGAAAACATGAACGACGAAGATGACGACTTGTGGATAGCAGTCAAAAGGATTACATCTCAAGTTGAGGTTACGCACTTAAGCTAATTCAAGGATTAAAACATTTTTTAGTTAAATATTCCAGCTTTCACTTGAGGGGAGACATGCCACAATGCGAAAATGAGTGAAGGAATCTTATCCCAGGACATTAGCTTTGAAAAGGCAACTTGGGAATTCAAATCCTATTTGATGGGCTGCCAATTGCCAAATATCCAAACAAGAGTGCCGCCTTGTGATTGTAGGCGGTGATGCGGGAATAGGGGTTTGTACAATTGTACGAGTCTTTAACTTGACAGGCTAAGGAATTAATGAAATTTTCTTGTATATAAATGCTTAACTCTGAAGAACCAAAGCTAATAGTCTAATAAAGCTAATGCTGAAGGTTTACCTTATGTTGGCAGATAAAACCATGCGCATGAGAATATTTAGTTAATTTTTCAATTTTAGATAGATATAGAAGTGATGTAATTATCTAAAATTTTGATTTCTTTTGTTAAAAAACTGCTTTTAAATCTAGAATTGAAGATAGGGAAAATAATGAGTTATTTTTTTGAAGATTCAACTAGTTTTGAATTAGCAATTTTTCATTGAAAATTCAACTGATTAATACAAAGGCTTTGTTGCAATCTCATCTAATTTTTAATGAGGGTTAAAGTGTTTTTTTTTTTAATTTCTTTGCTAAACTCATGTGGAGAGTTAAGATTTTTTTATCAGATAAACATTTTGCCGTGTCGGTATTATACTACGTTATCTCTATCAATACTGTCAGTTTGATTAAAATATCACGTTAGTATATTAATAATTTAATTTAACGACGTTAGAGATAGAAAATGAAATTAAGGAATTGACAAAATAAAAAGATCAAACTCATACAAATTATTATATAAGGATTAAATCTATAACCTTTATATAGTACAGAGATGAACTGCATAATTTAACCGTAGATCATTAGTAATTACCATTAATAATTATATATGATATTCTGATAAGTGATAAATAGTAGGTAAAATTAAATTTATTTAAAACTAAAAGGAATAAAATAAAAAGAGAGACGTTGAGCGTTGGGCGGGGACCCAACGCACGGAAAGCGCGGAAGGACGAGGAGGTTCGTTGGCCAACCGAACATCTGGCGCTATCAACGGGGAGCCTTCCTACTCCCACGTGTCGTCTCGTGAGAGATCTTGTTATTTTAGTCCGTCCGACCCTTGACTGCTCTTCTAATCACCCGCCATTCACAGAATGCCACGTTTTTAAGTCTCGGGACGGAGAGCTATGGGTCGACGTGGAAATAAACGACAAATGACGGCGTCAACTTCCAGACGCCGGTCTTGTAACTAACCAACCAACCGGTAATTAATGAATTGATGGAGGGTAAATATGTTTACCCTCTTCAATGTTTTAAAGTGACAGCTTGATCCATTACGAGTTACTACGGTCGTATATAAATTAATTTTCTTTAACATAGATAAACGATTCAATATTCCCGAAAAAGAACATTCATAGGCTGATGAGTATTGGCCCTGATATTTAGGAGTAAATCTTTCAAATTATTGAATTTTTTTAATAAAAAATTATAATAGTTTATTTATTCCAATCTTATATTTTAAATTTTAATTTTTAATGATAATGTGATCATTTTGTTTGATATTAGATCATTATTTACAAATTTACCATATGTTAAAAACTTCAAAACATTAAAATGGCAATCAAAATTAGGCAGGACAAAAAAAATTGGCAGGCATGGCACAGTAATCACATTGGCTGTTATAGATAATAACTCAAAATAGTCCATTTAATTAAGAAATTACAGGAGCCTGCACTTCCCTCGTTGTATGTTTTAAGGCTCGTCCTACTCCGAACCTAAGCTTCGGATTCCCATCCCCCCTCCAACGCTACAAATTTAAACGCCTCGGATTGCGTCATCTACTGCTCTTTCGCACTGCAAAATCGGATTCACCCTCGTTTCGCACGATCCAACTCATTGAGATCCAATGGCGGAGCACGAAGAGACGCTAGTGGAGAAGGTCGCCGAGGAGATCCAAGGTGACGCCTCCTCATCCTCCTCAGATTCCGACGACGACAAGCCCTTCCACGCTGACGCACTCAAGTCCAAAGTTTATCGCCTCTTTGGCAGAGAGAAACCAATTCACCACGTCCTAGGCGCTGGAAAACGTATTCACAATATTTAAGTTTTAATCTATCTGTTTGGATTTACCATTTTTATCTACATAGATTGTGCGAAATTAATTATCAATTGTTTTTGCGATGTTTGGTCGTTTAATTGGATGTCATTTGGTTGCATTTAATGACATGCTCTGTTTTATTAGTTGATTTTACGTGACTTTTTTCGATCATGGAATTTTTAATGTAATTTATTTCGATCAGATCCAATGCTAGTTGATTCATATTCTGACTTTGCGTACGTGTTTGATTTAGTCCAGATGCGAAATCCTTCCAAGTGATGATTTAAGCGAAATTCTGTTTATTTTTAAGTATATAATTTTTTCCCTGTTTATGAAATTTGTGAATCGTGAATGCATCAT
Organism: Theobroma cacao; assembly: GCF_000208745.1. NCBI lineage: Eukaryota > Viridiplantae > Streptophyta > Magnoliopsida > Malvales > Malvaceae > Theobroma > Theobroma cacao. Next base: position 29,341,397 of record NC_030852.1, read on the forward strand.
CAATAGTTTTGAATCTGTTCTTTATTTCAGGGGAAGTTCTGTTGATTTGTTTATAGTATAATATTATAGATGAATCTTCTTTGAAAGTAAGATAAAGCTTTCCTACATTATGATACATTAGTTTTCTATGTATTTTTCCATTCCAGAGTCATTAATTCTTAACAAAAGCTTTGGGCAGAAGAACCTGTTTCTATTGTTTATTGTCATCTTTTGTCTTAATTAGAACTTGTTTTGCAGCTGCTGATGTCTTTCTATGGAGGGACAAGAAAATTTCTGCGGGTGTGCTTGGTGGTGCAACAGCATTGTGGATTCTCTTTGAAATGCTGGAATACCATTTAATCACTCTGCTTTGCCATACATTGATACTCTCTTTAGCAATCCTTTTCTTATGGTCCAATGCCTCTACCTTTATCAACAAGTAAGGTTTTCAAACATTCTTCATTTTGTCCTTACGATTGCATGTTCAAGCTTTATTGTAACTTAACCTTGCCTTGTGTGAAGATCTCCACCGAACATTCCAGAAGTTGTACTTCCCGAAAAGTGTGTCCTTGAAGTTGCATCTGCTCTAAGAATTGAAGTTAACCGAGCTCTGGATGTTGTGAGGGATATTGCATCTGGAAATGATTTAAAGAAGTTTCTTGGTGTATGTTAAGATTTGCCTTGCTTTCTTCTAGCACTTCTTTGCTTCTTTGGTTGTGGATTTGGTTAGACTTGCTGTAACACAAAAACTGTGAACCATTCTAGCCAATACATTTTTGCTTTTGGAAAAAAGCCACCACAAGTATAAAATGAACTAGTTATAGTTGCTGCGCCATGTTTGCGTGCTTACTAGGTATTGCTTTGCTGTTATGTTCTCTAGGTTATTGTGGGATTATGGGCTCTGTCACTCGTGGGCAATTGTTGTAACTTCTTGACACTGTTCTACATAGGTAAGGACTTTTATTATGTTCTCATACAATTAGATAGAAGGTGCTTTTATCTTTTTTTGGCTTTTATAACTGACCAAATTAAATTTTTTACAGTATTTGTTTTGCTACACACTGTGCCGGTGTTTTATGAGATATATGAGGACCAGGTCGATTCATTTTCTGAGAAGGCAATAATTGAGATCAAGAAGCAGTATGCTGCATTTGATGAGAAGGTTCTGAGCAAGATTCCTAAAGGGCCATTGAAAGAGAAGAAGAAAGATTAGAAGACATGAAGCCATTAGGTTTTTCTATATGTCCTCGAGTCCCAGTTTCTTCTTTATAATATAGGTGCACACATCCTTAGTTTTAGATCACATGCTTTTGCTTCTTTTTTTTTAAATCTATTGAGGACAACATTGAATTCCTGGCGGTTAGAAATTTGTTATTTACTTTAATCTTGTGTAGTTGAATTGAATTTAATAATTACAAGAACCTTTTGCAGATAATTTATATGGAATTATAATTACAATTATAAGAATGCTTTTGGAGTTGTCATTATAGTAATTATTATTATTATTATTATTATTATTATTAGAATTATTATTGGTGTTTGACTTTGATAATTGTCCTAATGATGGGAAATTGTTGGCCAGCTTAGTGCAAATTCATTGCAACCTTTTGACATTAGTCCCAATTTGAAGTGTGGTTTTCTTCATGAGTTTTGAAGTTGGATTGCTTGTTTACAATATGGTAACTTATGTGTAATATTTCAATAATTTATGTTACTAAAATCAATTAAAAAGTTATTGAAAAAATATTTTAAAGGTTAAAAAAATTTACATAAAATTTCAGTAACAGTGTATGCAATATTTCAGAAATTTAAGTTATTAAAATCGTTACATTGAAAAACATTTTAAAAAAGTCAATAATTTGTATGTATATTGCAGTAACTTTAAATTACTAGAACTACACAGAAAGTTATTGGAAAGTACTTTAAAAACTATGAAATATTCATGTAATGTTTCAGTGGAAGTATTTAAAATTTCGACAACCTGGTTGGTAATAGTTCAGTAATTTAAGTTACTGGAATGACATAAAAGTTTATTAAAAAGGTATTTCAAAAGGCTTAATAATTACTAAAAATTTCAGTAATATGTATTTAATGTTTAAGCAATTCAAGTCATTAAAATCTCATTAAGAGTTACTGAAAAAGTATTTAAGGGGTATCTCAAATTTCAGTAACTTAGATTATTTCAATAACTTAAATTACGTATAACAATAGTAAATTATGTAGTTTTGATTGAAAAAAATATTTCAAGGGCTGAAGAAATATGTAGAATTTCAGTATCATGTATGTAATATTTCATTAATTTAAGTTATTAAAATCACATATAGCGTTATTTAAAAAATATTTAAAAGCTATATAAAATTACAGTAACTTATATATATATATATATGTTAGTAATTTTATATTACTAAAATTATGCAGAAAAATTGCCGAAAAAGTATTTAAAAGGTTGGAGAAAAATCTAAAATTTTAATAATTTGTATGTAATATTTTAATAACTTAAAGTTACAAAAATCACATAAAAGGCTATTGATAAAGTATTTAAATACATATATATATATATATATGTATATAATTCATATCTGAATTTGATTGTCATTTTCAACAAACAAAGAAGATAAAATTTGACCCGAATTTAAAATAAATTACCAGTGGCACGGCCTAGTAGAAATTTGACCCAATTCAAAAAGATAGTGACTTGATCTGATATAACTCGAACATGATTTGTCTCAAAATCCAAAACAAAGTAAACCCATAATAATCCAAACCTAAAGTGATGGAGTTTTATCAGTTGTTCCTCTGATTCAGAAGTTGAGCGGCAACCTAGTACTGGACGCTCACTGACGTGATGATGCTCACTCGCTCACCCCTGAAAATAAGCCACCAACCGGTAAGAAGCAACAAATGATGAGATTGAGTCGGATCACTGCCGTGATCCTCGTACGGACACCAGCAAATACCATGTTGAGATAAACGAAGCACAAAAATGTTTTGATCTATTTATCTCCTCGAAATCCTAGGTTATGTTCTCAGCAACCAAACGTCTGACCAATCTAAGCTGAAGATCTTCGGTTTCCATCTTAAGCTGATCAATCTAAACAGTACATTACAACCATCAATCAAAATCACACAGAAAGAAACACAATATTCACAACCTTTTCTCTTAAATTAAATTTACTGTATGTAAGTCCATTCTCAACAAAATGATATTTACAGATAGTTACGTTCTTCTGTCCTGTAGAAACTGCAAGTATATGGGGGTCTACTCCAAGGATCAAGGAAGCAGCCCATCTCTGTAGACTGTCCTCCTTTACAAGAAGATTCCACAAAAATACTTCTAACGGATACGCTTTTTCTCATATCTACTTCTGTTTCTAGGATACGCCCATAATCTGGAAACGGGACCTTCATCTGATTCGCTATCACTATCAGAAGATGACATCACTGATATACAACCATCCATTAAGTATTCAGCAACCTGACACATGTGGAATGCTTAGTGGACATGAAATGGAAACTGAAAAGCAGTAACTGGAATTACAAATACCTGGTGGGGTGAAACAGGCTTGATCTGCTGGCTTTCATATTTCAATTCGCACTGTCTATTAGAGCATTTCAAGTTCTTGAGCCAAACAATTGTGTTGCAATGCCCACAATATCCCCTATTGGACATTAATGTCTTCGCAAAAGAGCCTGATATTTAGAATAATTTTAAACAGCAGTAAGATGGAAAGATGATTTGCAAGTGAAATATTCAAAAGTGTGCACCAGCAAGCTAGAGAGAGATTTTGATAGGTCTATCTATGAGAAGCTAAGTAAGAAGTTTACAAACATTGTCTGTAGCAACATGTACAATGCATATGGTTCATTAACAAAGTTATTACACATCAAATAAGAGCCCACATTTCGCATACCTGTATATACTCTTTTAAAGGACTCTTTCCAATGAATATGGGTCTTTGTATCCCCATTCTCCTTCAAAAACATATAATCCTCTTTTACCAATCTGCTACTCTGCTGCATCTTAGTCCTTGAACAAGTTTTAGATCTGCCAAATACTGTGGTATATTGCAATTCCCATAGATGGCTATCATTTGCCGCCAAACTCCATGACCTTCAAATAGAGCAACCAAAATGTACAAAACTAAGCAACAAATATTTTTAAGTAAATCGGTGCCAGCTGCTATCTATTACACCTCCAATTGGAAACCAGCATCAAAAGGGAGGAAAAGTTACCGGCAGACTAGTGTTACAGAGATTAAAGATTGCAAATCCAGTAAACTGAATATGTGCACAAGAACATCTTGAGGCAATTGGGCAGACACTGAAATATATAGGGAGGTAAACATGAGTAGTTTATTCAGGTTTCTACTGTGGTATTGGGCTTGTCCAAGACATATTGCAGTGAACCTATCTCAAAGTTTACCTGTTTCTTCCCTGTGTGCTCTACCGCGCCTTATATAAGCAACCTTTGCCTGCTTAAACTCTGTAACAACCAAACTCTTCTTCTGTTTTGGCAAGGCAGATTCTGCACTCTGGAGAAGGAGTTGAGCTGCTGCATTGGCACTGCGTGTCTGCATTCTAAAATTACAATAACCTTCCTAAATAAAAGCAAAATTAACAAAAAAAGAAAAGACAAATTATGAACTGCATGTGCCTGTATAATTGTGTGATGTAATAATCAACCCAAATCGAAAAGTTCTGATACAATTAATGATGTTTTGAAGCAGTCTCATTTATCATCCTTAGTCCAACCCTAACCAACAAATACTAGTTCTTAACTGTGCATGCATAGTATGAAGAAGTAATAATGTACTTGGGAATCGTTAAAAGGATTTATAGCTACTCATCCCAGTTCCTGAACACAATAGAGTATAATTCAATAAACCGAATGTTCCAACTTTGTTTAAAGCATGACCACAGACTGAATCTCGTGCTGAAATCTTTCTTTGTTAATGCTGAGATGTTAATCTCCTAATATAAAGATACTGATGAAGCATGCATGTCATGCTTGACAGATATTGGGTGTGCCATGCGATCATCCCACATTAATCAAGTTCAGCAGAACCATTTTGAAAGCCCTTTTTTCTCCCCCAAAGACCTTCAAAATACGGTCTATCATTGATTAATAAGTGCTCAATGTAATTCAAAATACATGTAAATTCTTGAAAGTTGGACTTATTTAGCTACACCTGAGCCAATTTCGAAAGAAATTTTATATTGCTATAATTGAAGCTTCCAACTTTTTTCTTTCGGTGCATCTTCAAGCTTCCAACTTAACCAAAATTCATCCAAAAACCTATAAGAAACTTATGGCCACAAATTGAACCCGAAATTAACTGGAAATGGAATGAGCACACAGAGATAGAGATGAACTAAATTATTGAAATTCATCAAAAAAAGAAAAACGAACTGGGTAGAGACAAAATTCAGAAATTAACGAGGGGGCTTACTCAGGAAGGAGACGAAAGGCGGTGAGGGTATCTTGAAAGATGAGAGCTTGGAGATTCTTGGGGAGTTTGCCATAAGCGCCTCTGAGAATGGAGCTGAGCTCTTTACATGCAATTGGGTATTGATAGATTCTTGTCAGTGATTCTCTGAGACCTAGCTTTTGGTACCTCTCTGTCGAATTTGACATTTCTGGGAATTTTTCCACAAATTACAACATTTTGACACGGGGAATTTTGGGAGACAAGACAAAGGATTTATCGCTTCAAATTACCACAGTCGAAGAACAAAACTTTATGAAGACGACCGGACAACTGGTAGTTAAAATTTGGGCTCATTGCCTCTTTGGTTAAATTACGAAAATGGGTCCCTGAAATTTTATCCCTTTACATTTATCTGAACTAAAACCCAAACCCTGTTTAAGTTTTTATTTTTCCTTAAAATAAAAAAAAAAAAGAAAGAAAGAGAAAAAAACAGAAATTTGTTGAATAAGATCGAAACCCTACTTTCAAATAAACTTAAAAGATGAGAGTTTTTTTGAATAAAAAATGAAAATTTTAAAAGTGAGTTGGATTTGATTTGACAATTTGTGGTATTATAAATAATCTACATGTAAGCCAAATTATTTTGAGATAAATGAAGCGCAATCAGTATCATTTTTTTTTTAATTTTGTGATTGTTTGAACTTTAACCATTGAATTCTGTTTTTCATATTTCATTTAAAAAGAAGAAGACGAAGGAGAAACTTCTTCAAGCTTAACTTCCGACCTCGAGTCCATAATTTGTCTAACACTTACGTCTCATCATCCCATGCATGGTTGCAGTGCAGGGTTCAGCTACGCGAAGAGCCTGTGTTATTGCATTCTTTCCTATTTGCATAGATTAAAGTCCAGGACTACAAGAAATATACCATTAAGATTATACGAGACCATTGTACAAATGCCACTGTAGAGAATGTACTTATAAACTAAAGTAGAGAATCTCAAGCAATCCAATACAAACTCCTCCCATGTTTTGAAAGTGGAAATCCTTCGGCATTTCAAAATACCACACATTCACAGAACACAACTAAAATACCCAAAGATTGGTGGCAAATGGTTCATGGAGTGGAATACATTTGCCAAATAACCCCTTTTCTAAGCATCATGTGCAAATGCCAGATATATACTTTAAAAAGCTATTTCACACAAACCCTACAAGAGCTCTGAGGTATTGGTCGGCATTTCTTTGTACAAGGATGCCGTGCCAGAGCTTTCCATCTTGGATGCCATACCCCATGTATGCCTGGAAGTGGAACGACTTGCATTTTCGTTGAAGGGGCTTTCGGCATCACCAAATTTTCACATCTCTTCGTAGAGAACCCAGTTGATGAGTACATGAGATGCCTGCTTTCTATAATCTAAAGGAAGTAAGTTAACTGTTGCTTCTTCCTCGAACCTCCTTCTCCATACAAATCGTTCCATTGCTTCAGCTCGCCCATTATTGATCCTTCAGAAGCAAAGCTAGCAGCAACCTACAGTGTAGCATCCAAAATAAGCATTTGGCTCTAAAAGTTCAATGTATGACCTATAGTTCAAAGTTTACCAGCCCGAAGATTATACTAACAGTTTTAGTTAGACTAGTAAGAGGATCATTATTTTTCAGCATCACTAAGTTTAGCATCTAACCTGTAAAGACAGGTGAAAACTTAAGAAAGAATTATGGTCTGAAGAAACTTGTGGGTGCATAGTAGTTCTAGATTGTGTAGCAGAGTCCAGTGACCATTAGAAGAAGTAGGGTCAACTAAAATTTTTGAAAAATTTTGGAAGAGGTTAGAGATAATTGCAAATTTAATAGCAGAAAAATGTCCTCGATTGAGCAAAAGTTCAAAGCACTCTCCCAGGAAAGCCTTTGAAGTACCAATATTGCTCTAAACAACTTAAACAACCAGCATGGCATTTTTCCCATTAAACTCTAGATGGACTAAGATCTGACTAATCGAAGACAGTTTTCAAACACCAATTTTGTGATTACCAGCAGTAACATACAAATTTGCCAAAGGGGCACACCAAGCATTTGAGGCAAAAAGAAATTATGACCAGAAATTACCTGATTCTTTGCCTGTCTCAAATCTTCCAAGTTTAAAGGCCTCAAAGTTATTACTCGTTCCTCCTTGTCCTCTTCTTTTGTTTCTGAGGCATCTTCTGAGCTCTTGCCTGCCTCTTCTCTCTTCTTCTTTTCCTATAGTAACAGGAAGATATGGCGAAACTACTAGTAAGTAAATTGTCCAAAATTACTAGTAACAGGAAGATATGGCAAAAATCGACAATAGTTGAATTGGAAAGAGGTTTAGTAGTCACCAGATCTTTCAACCTCTCCTGCTGTATCAACTCCCTAACAGGTCGATAAGCTGCTGTCACGCACAAGTTCTGTTCCCAGTAGTTAATGCCATCAGTTGATAACAGTTAAATATAATATAATAGATGTTATGAGTTAAAATAACAAACCTTGAGATCACTTCCACTATATCCTTCTGTCATGGTTGCAAGCTCCTTAAAGTCCAGATCTTCAACTTTCTCTTTTGCCAGTAGAGTTTTCAAAATCAGTTCCCTGCTCTCAATGGATGGAAGGCCAACCATAATTCTGTTCAAAATGGAAGTTAAAAGAGTAAGACCAGATGCTCAGTCAAATTTTAAGCTGTCAGCATGACGGTCAATTATAATTATAGTTCTTGGTATCAAGGCGGAGACACAATAGAAAGGAACAGTACCAATCAAGTGCCAGAAAATCCTTGACAAGAAACAAACACAGAAGGTCTAGAATAAGTCTAACAAGATGGTACATAAAATATAAACTCTCTATGAATAATAATTCAATGAAGTAAGCATTAAGAATGATGGAGGAGATTGTTCCAAACAATATTTCGGAAACCTTGATTAAATTTAATAGATACTGAAAGCTATGAGCTCAAACTCTAATCAAGTGAGGGTATGATACCCAGGTACAAGGATAGTGAATGCACAAATGATCAGAAAACTAACCAGTCACATAGTTAGACAATACAAGGATAATAGCAACAGTGAGATGACTATGAATATATACCTGCGCTCAAATCGCCTAATTATTGCTTCATCAAGGTCAAATGGCCTGTTGGTTGCAGCAAGAACAAGAATTCGCTCACCGGTTTTGGTCAATAGACCATCCCAATGTGTCATGAACTCATTCTTAATTTTCCGCATAGCCTCATGCTCCCCAACTCTAGTCCTCTGCCCCAGCATGCTATCAACCTCATCCACAAAAATAATAGTTGGTGCAACCTTTGCTGCTAGTGTAAATAAAGCTTTTACGTTCTTTTCATCTTCTCCAAACCATTTTGATGTGATGGTGGACATTGAGACATTAATGAAACTTGCTCCAGCTTCATTCGCGATGGCCTTTGCCAGCATTGTTTTCCCAGTACCAGGAGGCCCAAAGAGTAATATACCTCTACAAGGCTTGAGAAGCCCACCTTTGAAGAGATCTGGTCTTCGCAGAGGGAGCATGACCAGCTCTTGAAGTGATTCTTTGATCTCATCCATAGCACCAATATCTGCAAATGTCACCCCTATCTCATTCGCAGGGATAACCTCTGGCCTTATTCTTTTCTCAAATTCATTATCAGGAGGAACTTCCTGCAAGAGAATTATATCTGTAGTAAGATAAAACTGAGACCACTAAAGGAAAAGGACACCAGAAAAAGGTAATGGACATTTGAGCTTTCAGGATTTTAGGTAACGACACAAATGCATTTATAGTTACTGAGTTCATTGACCCTTGAAATCTGCTAACCTGTTCAGCATGTATCACGGTAAAATTAGAAAATATGAATAAACTTGATTTTTTTTTTTGAAAGATTGTAGTTTCATTGCAAAGAAGGGTGGAATAATCCCCTTCAAAATAAACTTGATATAATCACTATATTAATCTTCCTGTGTTTGTTTCTTTTCTTTCCAGCTATGTTGTTTTTGAACTATAGCGGTAATTACTTATATCCTCGAAGTACATAAGCTGCATAGCAACATGTATCTCAAACGTATTCATCTCAATTTTCAATTAACTGTTGAAGGACATTAACTTACAGGTGCTTTAGGTGCTGGTGGATTGTCTCCATCTTTCTTCGCAGCAGGAATGGACTTCTCAGTCTCACTTTTGCTTTCAGAGGCAGGGGTTTCGGATTTTGATTCGGTCTTTGCACCCACAGCCTCTTCACCTTCATTTTCCTACGGTTAACAAAGAGGGGTGAAAGATTAGACAATAAGCATAAAGTGACCCAGATCCAAAATGCTTGAATTCTTCTGAAGCAAAACTAGTATTAGAGCACAACCTTGGCAGAGTCAGCATTTGCCTCTAATTTTAAGGTATCCTTCCCACAACTTTTTCCTTCCTGGAATATATTTAGTCCGTGGGACAAGCTGCTCCAGAGCCAGAACACTAATGTTAAGCTACTGATAGATTTTCAGAAAAGGGAAGAAGAAAAATGCGGTGAAAGAAGCTCATATCAAGATCAAATAACAATTAATGTCTACCTCTTGGATGATATAACAAGCTTGCCATTTCGGTATTCTGGATCCTTATTGTTCATCAAGTGATAAGAGATTGCTGATACCACAATTTCTTCAATGTAATTACTTAGGATCATTGTGTCTGCTTGACAGATCGAACCCAAATCATCACATTCAAGGTCATTTGCTGCAAGTACTTCAGCAATGTGGTTTCTGTTATCTTGAATTTGGAGCACCTTCATGTCCTCTTCCAGTTGGGCTTTCCAGCTATCAAGACGAGTTTCATCTTCTGGTGGTTTTATCTCAATATTGTATGGGAATAATACCGAGAGCCTCTGATCCACCTCCCTGCGGTCATCTTCTGGGTCCAACATCCTGGAACCAAGTATCAACACTGAACCCGAAAGTTTGTTCAACAATTTTTGAAACAGATTATATAAGCGTTGTGATCGGAGGAGGAGCTTCTCGACATCCCTCAGGTATAAGATGATGGAACCAGTTTCAGATACTGAAACCAGTACCTGCAAGAGAATGAAAATGGCCTTCAATACCATTTAAGTAAAATAGGAAGTTGAGGGATCAGCTACTGTCTGCTTAGTCAAACTTTGTGTTCAAAGAAAGAATTTAATGGAAAGCATACCAGCACATATGTAGTATGGTTTTGACACAACTTATATGATACATATAAGGCATGTGTGCGTGTGCACACACGAGCATATGCATGTTTATACATTAAAAGGAAGAATCATCGAGAAAGACCATTGAATGACCTCCAAACTGACTACTTTGTATTATGGCATACCTTGTAAAGTGACTGTAGAAAAAGTTTCTGATCGAAACACCAACTGCTAGTGCGCTTGTGGGATGCTAAAAGAAGCAAAAAAAAAAAAAAAACCGCCAAATAATATAAGTATGGTTTGTACATCTTCTTATGTCAAGAAATTAAAGTAACAGATATATTTTTTCCAACAGCCAAAAGTTTACTGCATGAAGTCTCTAATAATTACACTGACCTTATTGAGAATTCATAGCACAGAGTCTATAATAATGTGCAATCCCAAGTCAATTTCACATATGGCAAAATACAATTTGAGAAGAAAGCTCCAATAAAACTAAACTATCAGCTATTAATCCAACCAGTAGGCAAGAGGCAATTGAATGAAAAACAGATTTATTTGAAGGTAAGAGGTTAAGTACATTTAAGAATAGGTTGAGGCCAGGATATGCTGCTAGTACTAGAAAGAGCTACAATCAGAGAATAATTCAACTATTTGAAAGTAAGGTCTATGAAAGGAATGATCACAAGAAGAAAAGATGGAATGCAGTCAATAAGTTTGATTAGGTTTCAAATACAGACCTTGTTAAAGATCATTATAGGTTAAATGCAACTTGAGGTTGTCTACCTAAAGGTGGCAATTGACTTAAGGTTTCTTTCTAACGTCAGTATCCTTCTTAGGACAACTATGGTTCAATTTGAAACCAGAATTAGCACCTCAGTATTGTGTGTATTCTATTATGACTCATAGGAAAGGAATTGAGTCACAGGCTCACGGCCAATGTTAAGATTATCTTTTTTGGAGTTTTTGACTGTAATGAATCAAAAACATTATACATATATTAAGGCTTCTCAGACAGAAGTTCAAAAGATAAATGAAGTATAACCTGGATTTGTGAGAGTACAATTTGAAGAGATGCTACTCATATCAGATGCAGTTGAGGCATTTCTACGGAGTTTTGGAAGATTGCTTGAACCTTCCACAGCCCTACAAATGTATGAAGGAGAAGGTTATAGGGGATACCTCACCTCTGGCCCAGCGGTAACAACCAGACCATAAGCACAATAACCACCGTATATATTCTACCATGCAAATGGAAAAAGTTATAGGATAAAGGCAATTACCTGGACTTAATATCAATACCACTGCCCTGTCGACGTAACGTGCCTGTAGGAAAAATCTTGATTAAAACTATAGTGAAAGAAATGGTTAAAAAATGAAGAATCAACAAGATGTGTAAAGATTGGAATGCCAATTGAATATTAAATCCAAGCAGGTTTTTTAACATAATCAATGATGACCTAAGCAAACCTAAAATCACAAGCACAAGTACTGCACAGAATCAGAATGCAGAAAAATGAAACCTAAGGAAGCAATATGATTCTGTTGACAAATACGTATAACATGTTGAAAGATTACCACTTGTTTCTTCTCTAGGCAAAAGGAGTGAAAAGGAACCAAACAAGCTGTTCATTCGCTCTAATGTCATTTCTGAGATGGACCTCTTGAATGACTGCAAAAGATGCAACTAAATCAGGTTATTATAATTACCACATAAAAAAAATTCTTAGAGCTGATCAGTTTCTTTAGAGGATGTGATACACGATGGCAGATGTTATCTTGAGTAGAAATTAATTAGATAGAATTAACACAAGACAGGCACATGTAACGGTATAAATTTTTTAACCTTCATCCACCACACTCAATTTTACAATCAAGTCAAACCCGACCATGCTTAATGCATGAATGCAGTAACTTTTAAAACAAAAACCCGAAAAAGTAAAACTTACAGGTTCTTTCTTGGTACAACCATATTTGCTCTGCATCTGTGGCAAAATAATTGTAAAAAGAATAAGTAGGACTCTAGAAAGTTGAAACTTAACGACAATAGATGTTGTGCCTATTTACCTTAAGAGAAAAATCAGTTATGTCCAAAAGCAGTAGCTTTGATTCAAAGTCATGTGCCAAAGCCTTGGCAAGCATTTGCTGGTAAAGTTCTTCACAAGATTAAAATGCAGCCCATTAGGTTAAAAATGAACTCTGAAAGATATATATCTTAATGTAGAACTAAAGAAACAATTCCAGAAACATACCGGCAGGTCCTGAGAGCAAAATAGCTCTGCTGACAGGGGAAAGATTCCGTGTGTGCTTAGAAACATCATTGTGTTTTAATTGGACATAAGCAGCACTTGTCAATAACACCCGAGTTCTCTCACTGCATTAATCACCATCAGAAGGAGGAGTAAATTTGTGAAACTACTAGATAAGTTTGCCTTAAAAGTAATACTTCATATATTATGGCAACCAGGTACCTCGTACAATTATTAAAAGGGACCTGGAATGAATTCCTGAAACTTTAGTAATATATGTTTTAACATAGAGTAATTAATGAGATTGCTTGAAAGCTATAAAATGTAAATTTTCCAACTTTAGCCCATTGATAGACTTAATTGACGTGCAAATAGAACTAAAAAGCCTGACGACAGTCATCAAAAGAGCAGAAATCCCTCAAAATAATAAAAAAAAAAGAATATTTAAAGCCAGAGCAAAACCTGCAGCTCTCATGGAGTTCAAGATCTAAGACTTCCCAAAAATAGTCTATCCTAACCTGAAATCATTAAATAAATATTGGCATGTTCAAACACCGGACATTATCATGTTGAAGAATTGATATAGTATCTTAGTCTGCTAAACTTTCATGGTATCATAGAAAACAATATTCTAAACCCTCCAGAAGCGCAAGAAATGAAAAACAGATTTCATAGGCCAAGTTCTGGGAACTTTAACCCAGGAAAAGAAGAAATCAAATGAATCCTCTTCATTAAACACAGCTCGGAAAAAAGATAAATCAATTAATCAAAATACAAGGAGCAAGGTTTAAACCCCACCAGCCGCCAAAAAAAAAAAGAATATGATAATAAATGATCACGGGTGTTTATAGTTGTAAGAAGCATGTGCAAAGAATATCTCCAAACCAGACCATGCACATGGACATGGTGATTAATACATACCAAACCAACAGCTTTTTCTTCTTCTCCTTCTATAATTGCCTGGGTCTGGGGACCAATATCAAACACAAGAACCAAATAATGGCAGCATAGCACAAATCCTTTACGGTCATTTTAACAAAGAAAAAGAAAACAAATTTTCATTTCTCAAGATCTTCTAAACACCCACATCAATGTGAATCTAATGCAAAATCATGTAATGAAAAGACCATCTAAACAAAGGAAAAAAAAAGAAAGAAAAGAACCAGCAACAAGGACCCATTATAGGCTTACCTAAGGTAATAAGGGAAGTCGTCAAAGGTGACCGTGCTAAGCTTTCCATCCACAACCTGTCTCATAAGTTCCTGCTCAATCTGCTCCCCTGTAATACCATCTTCTGCAGAACTTTTGCCAGCCCATTTGCTCACAGTTTGCCCTGAAGCCAATCCAAGACCTACCCCAACACCAACCCCAACACTTAAAGCTGACAACAATATCCGCTTTTGTTCCATCTCTCTATCCAACCAAACAAAAAAAGCCTTCTTTCTCCTTCTCAACCAAACCAAAAAAAAAACTTACCCTTGACTTCTCTTCTTCCTTTGTTCTTAATCTCAACGCATGAGACTTTGCTATCTTGACAGATAAAAGGTTTGTTTTTTGCAACGAATCCTTTGAAATATGTATTAGAAAGAAAACCTATGTGAAGATTCAAAGAGAAACGAAAACAGATGGGAGAAAAGATTCAAAGAAAGAAGAAGAAAAAAAGAAATGGGGTTGTTGGAAATGGAAGTATTGAAGGACAAAGAAGAGAATGAATGTGAAAGAGTTATATATATTTATATATATATATATATTAGCCCGAATACAACGTTGGTCTAAAGGGTTTTGACAGGTAAAGGAGTAAGCTATTAGCTATGTGGTCTGGCCCTCCTCGACTATTTATAGCATGCCATACTAATGGACGTTAAAAGCCTTCCCGGGAAAAAGAAACAAGAAAAATTTTACTTTGCTTTTGCTTTTTGACTTGCCGGTGACCGTCTAATCTAGGTTTCTCTCCTTTTCTATGTCTTTTTGGTCGGTTTTCTTTCTTCCCTCCTTTTCTTTATATTGCTTTTTTAATTTTTTTTTCTTTCGGCTAACCGTAGTTTTAGATTTTTTTTTTTTACCTTTAGATAATGGTTCCAAATTATATATATATATATATATATTTTTCAGAGAATTCATGAAATAGAAAAGAAAAAGGATTAAGACACATGCCATTATATTTTTGCCAACTAGCAATATCTTATTGTTGCTTTACCATATTTTTAATGCTATGTAATGTTTTAAACTATATCAATAAATAGGTTGTCTACAATTAATTTTGAACTGTGGATTTCTAAACTATTATTTTTCCAAAAAAAAAAATCTACAACATGTGCCTTCACAAGTTAATCACATATTAACTGATAAAATAACTATATGAATTATCTAACTTGAGTTATAATATAGTACTATTAGTTAGTTAAATTATAATATCTAATTAGAGTTATATTATAATATTATTAGTTAATTATAATTAGATTATGAATACGATTACTGTAACTTTAATTAGATAATTTAGATGATTGATACAATTATCTTAACATTAACAAAGATTCTTACATTTAATATACTTGTACTTATAATGGTTGATTACTTTATATGTAATATGGTTGTCAATGTACACATTAAAAGAAAAATCTTTTTTAAAATTGCAATAATGTAACGAATTATTAAAAATAGAAGACCTCCTTGAGTTGTAAAGTCAAATTAAGTAATAACTATTTAAGCGTATTGAACGGCGACGTTTATACTAGACTAAATGAAATCCTTTTCCAAATAAAACTATGTTGAATGTTTTATTAAACGAATTATGTTAATTGAAATTAACCCTCAATTAAATAATCTTTAACGTCAAGAATGTATCATGGTGAAACCCCTCATTGATCATTGAGAAAATTAATTATTACGCTCTTTGTTAGTTCAGTAAGTTATTATTTACTTACCACAAGTTAGTATTAATTATTTATAGTATGAATCACTATCGTATAGATGCAACTTACATGTGCAAAATTGGAAGCTCTAATTTCCCGTGGGAAAATGGTTAATTTTTTTTAATTTCAGATTTATTAAGATTTTCTAATTGAAATAGAAAAGCCAAAATTTAGCCAATATATATGTACCTAAACCTACTATTACCAGAATTAAAATAAAAAAGAAAACTGTTTAGCTTTTATATATGTATGATTATTATTAGTATTAACTTCTTTTTCTTTTTATATATGTGATTAAAAATTCATCAGCCAAAGCTTAAGTAGTTATAGTCGGAGAAAGAGTGAACATAGAACCGTGCATGTCTTTTTATCATTATTGAAAAATTAATGTTTCTTTTAATATTTTTATTAATAATTTTTTTTTAAAAAAAAGGGATTCAAATTCATACTATTTACATAAAAAATTATATATTAATCTATGAATTAGATTCTCGGATGTATTTCTGATTAATAATTGATAATATCAAGTAGTAAGTTAATGGATTGTTGACTTTCAAAAAATAAGTTAATGCATTGTTAAGTATTTTAATTTCTTTTCGTCATTTGCTTTACAGTGCGGCAGATGGACTCTCCGTCCAAAGTGTTGGATTAGAAATCACACGTTAGAATTTACTTTTTAGAAATCTGTTCCCTTTTTGCTGTCTCCAGTGCTTCCCTTTCGTTTCTACACTCTATTAAGATATCGGCAGACCACTACACGACTAAATTGAGGCGGCTACACTGGAAAGTCTCCCATTTTATTAGACCCAAAACCCACAATTGTTTATGGGTTTGATCATAGTAGTAAGCCAAATATTTATGTTAATTTTTTTTATTAGTTATGGCTATTATTTCTTTTAGGGTTATTTTCGCTTTTCCATAGAAACGACTTTTTTTTTCTTTTCTTTTGCAACCAATAATTATCAACTTGGCTTTCACTTTGTATGCAAAAGTGGTCGTCATAATGCAATTATGCAGTAAAACCTTTATCAATTTGTCATCTATTTTTGGAATTTTCCAACTGGCGCAAATTATATTAGTGAATTAATCTAAATTATATTAAGCTAAGTATCAACTTAAGTGGCAAGATGAGGAGGAATTTTTGGATGAATATGGTAGAATCTGGTTATTTTCATCCTCAGAAAACAAAAATGGGCTTTGACTCTGTGTGGTGTGGATAGGGTTTCGACTTTGTACTACTTAGCTTCCAAAATAATAGTACCAAATTCTCTTAATATATGCTTGACTGAAGGGCAGCTGAAGGCATTGTCATTGTGGATGTATATGAGGTTTATGGTACAAAGAAACAGAAGGTACGGATTCAAAGTGTTATATCATAATAATTCAGTCATAGTGGGGAATGGGACCAAAGGAAATGAACAAAAATGCAGGTTTAGTAGTTTTCAAGTTGATTGTCTTGGCATTGCAATGATTCTATATGGGGCTTTATTGTCTACACCAACGATTAGCTATTACAAATATAATATCTTCTGTGATAACAAAAAATCTAGACCCACCAACATTATAAATATTGATTAATTAACCATCTAAGATATGGTTAATGGCAACTAGGTGTGTGCTTTCCCCAACAAGATTGTTTAAGTAACTGTAAACCTCACAAGTGTAAATCATTGTCTCAAATCTTAATGGTTAATTTTCGTTTTTATATTTTGCATATAAAGAGCCTTGGGGAATTTAATATTTCATGCTTAGAAAAGCCCAGAGCAGGATGGCGTATAGAGATGGTGGAGCTGATTTCGGGACATATCAAGGAAAAAGCATCCACTGACAAGTGCTTGCCCAAATGTAGGAAAATATAGCAGTTGGCCTGGTGACACATTGGAGAAAACTGCTTCTTTCATTTCATTGGATTCGTTTCTTTCTTTTCACCTTTCTTCTTTTCAAATTAATTGAAGTTTCTCCCCTGTTTCCTCTGTTGGCTGAGTGGGGTAACAATTGGGCATTTGTTTTGTTTTGTTTCTTGGGGAAATTTTTATTTTTTTCCTGTTGGACCCATGAAATTTTGCACAGGCAAATTGCCTTTAGGCCTTTAAACCCTTTAGCCTTTTTTACTTACAAATTGGCAAAAGGAAGGGAAGGTTCTTGAAGGATGTGAGGTGGGGGGGTGAGAGCTCTTATCAATCAAGTTATCAAAAGGAGGGGGGGGGGGGGGGGG